>NW_026348430.1:0-282 GCF_001194135.2 Octopus bimaculoides | reverse complement strand
TTTATATATTTATTTATTTATATATATATTTATTTATATATATATTTATTCATATATATAGATATTTATTTTTATATATATATATTTATTTATTTAGATATTTCTATATATAAATAAATATATATATATATAAATAAATATATATATATATTAATGTTGACTCTATGGAAGACATTCATTCTGAACCGCCTAGATTTTTGCTCTCAGTTGTCGTCACCACACAGTGTTAAGAGGACAGCAGAACTCGAGGTAATTCAGCGGCACTATACAAAAAAGATCGCC
>NW_026348429.1:0-412 GCF_001194135.2 Octopus bimaculoides | reverse complement strand
TTTTTATTATACCTAAGGCATCTACTATGATAGGAATTGTTTCTGTTTTTTTTAGATTCCACATTTCAGTTACCTCTATTTCCAGGTTTTTGTAATTATTATTATTATTATTATTATGATTATTATTATTATTATTATTATTATTATTATTATTATTATTATTTTGGTCACGCGGAGGATCAGTTAATTATAATTTTATTGAACATATTCCCCTCACAGATTCACAGACATAATGCTGCGTTCCTTCAGATTTTCTAAGTCCTTTAAGAGAACTCGGAAGGCTGAACATCCATCCAGGCCTTTCGCGACAACCTTAAACCCAGGAACTTTTCAGCCCCTCCCCTCGTAGATAACGTACTATAAACGTGCTCTAGTTACAACTACTCAATCGTTATTATTTTCATTTTTTTTT
>NW_026348428.1:0-402 GCF_001194135.2 Octopus bimaculoides | reverse complement strand
GCGTATGTGTGTGTGTGTGTGTAAAACATGAAACGTAAGATTTTAAACCGTGAGCCTGACCATAGCCAACATTTGTTGGGCAAGTGTTTTAAAGTTCTGCATTCGAATTTATAGAATTAGAGATGATTAACGAATGAAGATTATAGAAATATGCAATGGGAAAATCTAAATTAATTTAATCAATTTAACCTGTGTTTGAATTTAGACACCAGGAGCACAGTGTAGGGCGACTCGTATCTAAAGATAATACTCAGTAGTCGATTTCCACACCCCACTCAAGTATCCAATGCAGTACGACGCGGATCGTTAATCTCGGGATGGGTAACTATGCCAAATACGAGCCAAATAACAGAAATAGAATTATTATTATTATTATTATTATTATTATTATTATTATTATTA
>NW_026348427.1:434-580 GCF_001194135.2 Octopus bimaculoides | reverse complement strand
CATACACACACAAGTACATATATATATATACTGCAATGTCGAGTCTCTATAGAAGTAACAAGCATAAGAAATTCTTTTGACAATGTGATAATTCTCTAAGACACACACACACACATATACACAAGCACAAGCATACACACACACAT
>NW_026348427.1:0-296 GCF_001194135.2 Octopus bimaculoides | reverse complement strand
CATACATACATAATTCTACAGGCAAATATATACACCTATATACATGTGAGTACATACACACAATTATAAACAGATGTATACACACTCACATAATCGTACACATGCATCATACCCAGGTACACATTCTAAAATATGCATACATGTATATGTATATATACACACACATAAATATACAGGCACATACACACACATGCTTGTATATTTATATATATATGTGCACAATATATCCATATATATATGTGTGTGTATATTTATGTGTGTGTGTAACATATATATATGTAAATATATATATATAT
>NW_026348426.1:0-499 GCF_001194135.2 Octopus bimaculoides | reverse complement strand
TATATATATACATATATATATATGTACATATTTATTTATATAAATGCCTCACACCAAGAGGGACTCTAAAGTCAACCCGCCCCTTACATAGATAAACAATTTTCTATGTGCTATGCTGAATACATGAAGTGTTCGTCTAAATATGTTGATATTTTGTTTATTGTTATGTGTCTTGACCATACGTGTACTGATGAGTAAAGGGTGGATATTCCTGCATTAATTACGAAATAATGATCCACCGTTCAGTTAGCTTTTAGAGAGCTAGCTTTCAGAGTTGCATTCCCTCGCGTTCGGTAAAAAAATTGTTTATTATGGTAGTTTGGCTTAGGAGTCTCTCTTAGCGTGAGGCATTTATGTATAGTAATGCCCTTATATAAATAAATATATTCATAGGGAATAAATGATGGGTTTTTCCCTTATAAGGTTTTTCACGCTAACTACTTGATAAATACTTACAAAGACTCTATCCTATTATTGAATGATATATATATATATATAT
>NW_026348425.1:0-796 GCF_001194135.2 Octopus bimaculoides | reverse complement strand
TCAATAAACACTCACAACGCCCGGTCTGGGAATTGAAACTGTGATCCTACAATCGCGAGTCCGCTGCCCTGACCACTGGGCCATTGCGCCTCCATTCTCAGAGTATAAAGAGGAATGAAATGCTGTTGAGCACTTTGTCCAGTGTATTAACAATTCTGTCAGTTCACCACCTTAATAATAATAATAATAATAATAATAATAATAATCCTTTCTACTATAGGAACAAGGCCTGGAATTTGCAGGGAGGGGACTAGTTGATTACATCAACCCCAGTATTTTACTGAGACTTGTTTTATTGACCCCGAAAGGATGAAAGGCAAAGTCGACGTTGGCAGAATTTGAACTCAGAATGTAAAGACGGATGAAATGCTGCTAAGCATTTTGTCTAGCATGCTAATGATTCTGCCAGCTCACTGCCTTGATAATAGTAATAATAATAATAATAATAATAATTCTTTTATTGGCCGCAAGAGCCAGTATAAATATATATAAAAGGACATGCAACAGCATAAAAGACAATGTAAGATGATACAAAGGGTTTTATAACATGTAAACATTAGAAAACAATAAAAATTAAACCAAATAGGGGTGGCACTTATAGAAACAGCAGTTAAATCTCCCTCAAACGACACGCTACTGTCTTATATATTGTATGTATATGTGTATGTATGAGCCAAGGGGGACCTCTACATGATAGCTTGAGCTGGTAGAAATAGCAGCTAAATTTCCCTTGAATTTCATCACTGTCTTATGTATGTATGTATGTATGTATGTATGTATGTGTATATATATATAT
>NW_026348424.1:0-216 GCF_001194135.2 Octopus bimaculoides | reverse complement strand
AATTGTCTGCATCAAAATTTTATTCCTGAAAATGTGTATGTGTGTATGTTCATATGTATGTGTGTGTCTGCAATGTTAATATAATACTTATGTTTTAGCTACTATTTCGTTTCACATTGTTCTCTTGATTCTTGTGGTGCCGTGTGGTTATTTATCCACACTTTCACAAAATTAATTTCTTCTTCTTCTTCTTCTTCTTCTTCTTCTTCTTCTTCT
>NW_026348423.1:15648-15833 GCF_001194135.2 Octopus bimaculoides | reverse complement strand
AATAGCAGCAACACCATCAACATCACCACCACGACCACAACCACAACGACAACAATCAACATCGTCACCACCAAAAACTACAATAATAACCACCACCACCACCACCACCACCACCACCACCACTCATTCTATTCACTAATCCTATTTCCTTTGTATTGATTGTGTTTCACCACTATTCAATAAAG
>NW_026348423.1:14728-15638 GCF_001194135.2 Octopus bimaculoides | reverse complement strand
TCCTATTTCCTTTGTATTGATTGTGTTTCACCACTATTCAATAAAGTCTTTTCTTCCTATCAAGTGACGTGTAATTGCTTCCATTAATTAAGCTTCAAGCATAGAAATATTGGCATTAATCAATAAAATTTGATCTCAATAAACACTACTGAAAATTATCTGTGGTGGACATTACTGGCGTTTATGGACATTGCTGGTGTTTTTTATGGACACTTCTGATAGCCCTGGACATTACCTGTAGCAGTGGACAATAACAAAAGCATTGACATCTCTTGATATTACAAGCATTTATAAGCAGTCCGAACATTTATAAGCCGTGCTAACAGTTGTGAATATTTCTGTTGATAGTAGGCAGTCCAGATATACGATTTCTTCCTTCAGACTTAGGTGCCAAATAGAGAGATACCGTTCTCTATCCACACAAGCGATTGTATCTCTGGATATTACAGGCATTTGAGAAAGGCTTTGCCATGTGTCAGCAATCCTAGCACCCGTGGATATTACTGTTAACGTTGGCCAGACGAGAATAAGTTATCCCCATTCACAGTTAACCACTTAAAAGATAGGTGCTGCTCTCTGTCCACAACAGTGGCGGTGTCTCTAAATAGAATAAAAGTTTGTGAACTATCCTGGCAATTATTAGGTGTAAGGACAGTTGTGGATATAATTGTTAACAGTGAACAGTCTAGGCATCAGTTACCTTCCTTCTGAGTTAAGTACGTAATAGATAGGTGCTGCCCTCTGTCTACAGCAGTGGTATCTCTGGAGATTGCAAGCATTTGGAAACAGCCTGGAATTAATAGATAGGAGCTGTCATCATTCTACCTGAACAAAAGTAAGTTTTGTTTTGAAGCTTTCAACATGCTTTATATATATACTTACATGTGTGTGTGTGTGTGTGTGTGTGTGT
>NW_026348423.1:5207-7873 GCF_001194135.2 Octopus bimaculoides | reverse complement strand
CATGATACATGTAAAGACATGCAGTGTGAAACTGGTGAGAACTGTTCGTGTTATGCTTCGACGTCTGTAACTGTTTGCGTGTTTGGCGTCTAACTTTGTCATGAAATGAAGAAAAGTATCTATTAACACATCAACTATCAATGGTTGAAATTAAGTGTTTACCCATTCAGGACTATGTTCCTGTTACATCATCCACGGTGATTGATCTGAATGATTTTCTATAATGGAAGTCTTCGGTATAGAGACCCTAATTGTTCTGCTTTTATATCTCCACCAACAGAAACACCAATATCACATCACGCTATCACCAGGTGTTAAAACTACAACGTCACTATCGCAAACACCACAACTGCCTTATTGCTAACATCGGAGCGGCTTCAGGAACCACAGAGCCGTATTTTCTACATGTTTAGTGAAGCGCATGTCTCTATTGAAGGCCTTCTTTTTTCTTCATAGCAATTAAAGCAATTAAAGGAGATATAAAAGAAAGTTTAATACAAGCAACCAAGCTTGATCTGAGTGGATGATGATCTGTGTTTTGGTCATTTACAAACAGTTTGTACGTTTTGGTTATTTATGGACATGCCTAAGTCTGTAAGTAATCCCGATAAGAGAAAATAGGAGAGAAATCTATGGTCGCTACAGGCATTTATGAAGCGTCCAGACATCTGAAGACACAACAATATTGACAGTAGAAGACAGTACGGGGTGCAGAGGAAAAGTTGTGACATTAATGAACGGTCCTGACAAGAAGTCCTTATATAACCACCTAAAGTGTACGCTCTCCGTCCTACCTCACTGAAAATAAGTGCGCTTTCTATCACATTGTATTTTGTGTGTGTGCGTATGTGTTATAGTTAGGGTCGGTAGTAGATACGTTTAGTGCGTGTGTGACCACGCGTGTGTGTGTGTGTGTGTGTGTGTGTGTGTGTGTGTGTGTGTGTGTGTATGCGCGTGCCTGCGTGTGTGTGTGTGTGTGTGTGTGTGTGTGTGTGGATGTGGATTATGAAGCGAGCGAGAGTTTGTGCTGATGTTTAAACACCTGATCAACTCTCGTCCAAAACAGTCATGTTTTAAAGAAATCCAAATGTGACCATCTCATCCATTGCAAAGACGTGATGTATTTATGGCTGATCATCCGGTTCTTTTACAGTTGCTTTGTAAGAAGCTATTCGCAATCGATGAGACATATGGCCAGAGATATTCCAGCTGCAATTATTCCGTCTTTGTATACACACACACTCTCACACATACACACACACACACATGCATAGATACAAATAAATACAAACACAAACACACACACACATACACACACACACACACACACACAAAGATACACACACACACACCTATATATATATATATATATATATATATATATATATATATATATATATATGGTCTTGTGTTACAAGATTTCTAATGTGGAATCGCGTATTGAAACAGATATCGTTGTATTTTGGGACGGTCACTTTTTTTGCTAAATAAACACACGCACTCTATATTCGTTCTTCACTCGTTTATTGTATATATGTACCTATGAGCCAATAAGGGATACTTCTACTTGGTAGCTAGAATTGGTAGAAATAGCAGCCAAATCTCCCTCAAAACACCCAACTGTCTTAATCCGACAATTCTTCCTATTATGTAGTTTGAATGAGAAACATTAAATAAAGATTAAGATTGTTAACTCCAAAATTTTACACGTTTTAATAGCAATCAATTTTCTTCTCTTTTTTGTGTAGCTTTTTATGTCAGCTGTAAAGGTGAAGAGGATTAACTTGTACGGTGTGAAATAGTAGAGATGTTTAGTGATTCTGTGTGTTGGTTACTTTTGACTGTTTCTTCTCAGTAAGGATAATTTATTGATAACGTATCTTAACACAATATATATACAACTTCAAGTGGAATTGGACGTCATAAGAGAGACAGCGTAGCGACGGTTTTGGTTGACTGTCATCCTGCACTCCCCTTTTTGCTAGCGAAATTGTATGTGCCGACAGTGTGAGCAACTGGTTGATTTTAATGGCAGAACAAACAGGACAAAAAGATTCTCACCTTGAAACTAACTATTTTCAAAATCATTTTAGATTACGGAACGCACTGCTCTCTCATGTATCAATGTTTAAAATTTCAGCGCGATCGGGTGAATAATACGTGAGTTATAAGCGCACAAACAGACAGACAGAACGGATTTTATAAGATATATATATATATATATATACATATATATTACAATTAAAAGGGTAAAGGATTATCAATTTATTAATTTATTAATAAATTAATAATTAATAATTTTTACCAAGCCCTTCGGTATGTAAACACCATTATCGGTGAAGAACTTATTTAAAAGTTCTTATACATTTATAAACATAATTAAGGGATCATCAACAATTGCTTCACCACATACCGAAGTTCAGAAATAGCAGCTAATGTGCTGAAACTCCAACAGATAGCATTACTTGTAACTCACAAATGCAAAACAAGGAGAAAAAATAACGAAACTAACCAGTCGTAGTTAATCATAGACGCGTTTCTGGCTTAGAAGTGAAAAAACTCTTCATTTCCTCATCAGTATGATATTCCAGTTGCAAATTCGACAATGCTAGCAATTGTGCATGCATGACCGAGCGACATCATGCATCGGCACAACTTGAAACCAT
>NW_026348423.1:4974-5197 GCF_001194135.2 Octopus bimaculoides | reverse complement strand
TGCATCGGCACAACTTGAAACCATCTCCGAACCTGCATAGGCCAGCCAGTTCTTATCCCTCCTCAAGAATTACCATGTGCGTCACAAACAATACTGCAGAAAATCTGCGGTTTACTATCAGCACTTTAGCTGCTATTTCTGAACTTCGGTATGTGGTGAAGCAACTGTTGCTGATCCCATAATTATGTATATATATATATACATATATATATATATATATATA
>NW_026348423.1:3663-4693 GCF_001194135.2 Octopus bimaculoides | reverse complement strand
GTTCACTGTTATCAGTTCCAATGTCACTCACCTCGTTGTTCGCAACATTTGTATTTGATATTTTCGCTCTTAGTGAGGTTGCGGTGATAAGGTGATTCAACCACAGATATTTTTATTACGACATCAACCCTGGAGGGGTTGCCTGACACACCATATATCAACCTGGTATTTCAGGGTCACCAGGTGTGCTTACAGGTACTACAACTTGGCCAAGGATAACATAAATATAATTATCGTTTAGGCTAACCTCTTATTCCCATGTCGAGTCTCCACAAACGAGTACACTTTAACATCATACCCCCCAAATTTCAGGCCTCTTGCCTTTAACAGCAAGGATTGATATTATTATTATTATTATTATTATTATTATTATTATTATTAATATTATTTTTATTATTATTATTATTTACAAAAAAAGATGTGCCATTGTCATCAGGTGAACGATATTTCAACATTTCCTGGTTCTTCCACAGGTTCAAAAAAGAAACGTGCCAATTCACTTCATTTTGGTTAACATTTTTAGGATTGAGGTAACTCCTCCAGAAGATATAGAAGCAAAAAAACACAAAAAAAGAAGAAGCGTCATAAAAAAGAAAGAGTGTCATCATTTTTCAGCAAATAAAGCTGAGTTTCACTGAAATAGATAGTTAATTCTGGGACACTCACATACACCCCTCCCCCACACACATAAATGCACATACATACACTTGCACATACACACACGCACACACAGAGACACACACACAAACACACACACAGACACACATACACACATGCACACAGGCGCGCGCAGGCACACACACACACATGCACATTCACACACGCACACACACATAATACGCTTACATACACATGTACATACACACACAACAGATGCTGGCGTTGTGGTATAGTTAAGAAGCTTGCTTTGCAGCCAAGTGCTTTCGGGTTCAATCCTACTGTGGAGCACCTTAGACAAGGGTCTTCTACTTATAGTCCGTTTTCTTATACAACTAATTATTTGTGAGTGAATTCCATTGACAGAAGCCGT
>NW_026348423.1:937-2996 GCF_001194135.2 Octopus bimaculoides | reverse complement strand
GGTTCAATCCTACTGTGGAGCACCTTAGACAAGGGTCTTCTACTTATAGTCCGTTTTCTTATACAACTAATTATTTGTGAGTGAATTCCATTGACAGAAGCCGTATGGTCACGTTGTATAAAACAGCTCTTTTGATTGGTTAGTTACTATTCCAAGCGGATGAAGATGCCCATGGAATCAGCTGTTTCCAAACCTGGAAAATAATAAAAGTAACGACAATAACAACAACAACAACACTAACAGCAAAAATAACAGGATGAATATCAGTAATAGCAAATCCATCTTTGGGAATTTGATTTATATATTTAATCAAATTACTATTTCCTTTCTTTAAGGTGGCGAACTGGCAGAATCGTTAGCACACCAGGTAGAATACTTAATGGCATTTAGTCTCCCTTCACGGTTCTGAGTTCAAAGTAGCGCCGAGATTGAGTTTGGCAAATAGTTGATTCTTGGGACGTGAAGCTCTTCAGGTTTCGAACGAAAGGAACATTCGATACTGTTTGTGACCTCATCACAATTGACAAAATGTCTCCTCTCTAAACAACGTTGGAATGGTTTGAAAAGATGGTAGTCAGATGGAGCAAAACCAGGGGAATGAGGGGGATGAGACAAAACCACTATATTTTGTGCTGTAATATTTCCCTTTGTGTTAAGGCGACGAGCTGGCAGAATCGTTACCGCGCAGAATGCTTAGCGGCATTTCATAAGTCTTTAGGTTCTGAGTCCGAATTCCGCCGAGGTCTACTTTGCCTTTCGTACTTTCGGGGTCGATAAAGTAAGTACAAGTTGAGTGCTGGGGACGATGTTATCAATTTACCCTTTCCCCCGAAATTACTGGCCTTGTGCCAAAATTTCCCTTCGTGATTTGAGCAATATGTGCTTTGCTCCAGTTCATTCAGTTGTAGAAATGAGTTGCAAGGTCATTGGTGCCGAGCTGTATCGGCCCCTTTGCCTTTCCTTTGAGTAACATCGGTGGCGTGGAGAGGGGAGACTGGCAGGCATGGGCGACTGCTGGTCAGCCGTAAACAACCTTGCAAGGACTTCTCTCGCAGAGGGGAACATCCTAGGTGCAATGCCGAGGCTATTCATGACCGAAGGGGTCGTCTTTTAATGCTACTCTGGATCCCAATTTACTATTTTACATGCACGGAGCCCCTCTACCCCAACAAAGCATCTCATAGGGATCACAGGGGGGAAAATGGATGCCAGTTGAGAATCACAGGAGTAAAATAACCATGCTTAAATTCATAGATTTATGCGAGTACAAGAGACTACTACTACTACTACTACTACTACTACTACTACTACTACTACTACTACTACTACTACCACTAGTGCTGCTGCTGCTGCTGCTGCTGCTTCTACAACCTTAATATTTGAAGAAGACAACTTTATTTCTAAAACTTCCATTCCAAATAGTGTATTTTCAAATATATTATATCTGCGCTACATCTCAATCAGTTCCATCTGCAAACATCACCATGGATACAATTCCTGGATAACACATAGCATCAGGCGGAAAGGGGCGTGGCTAAGTGCTTAGGGGTATTCAGCTCACAATAGTAAGGTCACGAGTTCGATACCCCGGTAGCGCGTTGTGTCTTGAGCAAGGTAATTTATTTCAACTTTCTCTAGTCCACTCAGCTGGCTGAAATGAGTAGCCCCTTGCATTTCAAAGGGCCGGTCTTGTGCAAATTCTGCATCTTGCTGAATTTCTCTCAGAACTACGTTAAGAGTACTCATATCTGTGGAGTACTCAGCCAATTCACGTTTAATTTCTCGAGCAAGATGTTCCGTTGATCGGATCAACTGGAACACGCGTCGTCGTAACCGACGGAGTGCCATCAGACAGGATTACAAGGAAACTTTGGACCTAAATTCACTTTTCGACCACATAGATCCGGGTTCACTCCCACCGCGAGGTACGCTGGGTAAGTGTCTTCTACTACTCTACCCTCGGGCAGATAAAATCCTTGTGTTGGGATTTAGTGAACGCAAGCAGAAAGACACTCTCATATATATATGTATATATATATATATATATATATATATATAT
>NW_026348423.1:0-500 GCF_001194135.2 Octopus bimaculoides | reverse complement strand
TGTGTGATTATGCCTGGGCAAAAAATATCGATACCAGCTGCGGCATTTTCTAAGGTGACTCACTTTCACCTTTAATTTGCTGCATAGCCCTAATACCCCGTACAAGTAAACTTAACAGAACAAGGTATGAATATAAAATCGGAGACAAGAAAATAAGTCATCTATTTTATATGGATGACTTAAAACTCTATGGCGAAGACGATAATGAGATTGAAGAACTACTATGTACTGTAAAAAAGCATTCAGTGATGACACTGAGATGGAATTTGGGTTTGTTAAACGTGCCAAGGCCACTTTCCAGAAAGGGAAGTCATAAAAGACCTCGAGCAGGAACAAACTTACAAGTACCTCGGAGTAAGTGAGGGTTCTGGTATTCAGCATGCAAGCATGAAAGAGAAGACCCGGAAGGGGTCTGAGAGGAGAGTTCGAGCAGTCGTAAGACCCGAGTTCAATGCACGTAAGAAGGTGTTAGCTATAAATTCCTTAACAGTTCCGGTTGT
>NW_026348422.1:141-288 GCF_001194135.2 Octopus bimaculoides | reverse complement strand
CGTTTGTTCGTTCGTTGTTTAGTTATTTCGATCGTTCTTTCGTTCTTTCATTCGTTGTTTCGTTCATTCTTTTGTCTTTCGTTCGTTATATCGTTGCTTTTCTCTTTCGGCCTTTCATTCGTTATTTTGTTTGTTCGTTCGTTCATT
>NW_026348422.1:0-116 GCF_001194135.2 Octopus bimaculoides | reverse complement strand
GCTCGTTATTTCGTTCATTCGTTCGTTCTTTCATTATTTCTTTCGTTCGAGCGTTATATCGTTCGATCATTTGCTCAGTCATTCTTTTGTCCATTGTGTATTCCGTTCGTTCGTTA
>NW_026348421.1:0-399 GCF_001194135.2 Octopus bimaculoides | reverse complement strand
TTAGTTTAAACTAAAGCTTCGAGAAGATAAGTATTGCATTTATTTTCAGTGATATTGTTAAATGTTTTTACTTTTATTTATTAGTAAAATAAGTATTTTTATATAAATTCATTTGATATTTAATGTTAGTCGATATATATACATTAATTTTATTATTATTATTACTATATTTTGACCCGAAGATTACCTATATTTTTGAATAGAATTGATTTTTGATCGATTTATTTTGAATCGGTTTGATTTTAATTTTATTTTCTATTTGAAAATGTGGTTATGAAACACGTGTAGTCGTTTTATTATTTTAATATTTATTACTTTGTATTTTTATTATAGTTCTTTTTAGTGTATATACTTATTAATTTTTTCTATATGTGACTGTGGATTTTCATGGATGAATTC
>NW_026348420.1:0-652 GCF_001194135.2 Octopus bimaculoides | reverse complement strand
TATATATATATATATATATATATATATGCATACACATATATGTTACTTGAGGTAACATGAGAGGCACCCCTCAGCCCCCACTCCATCAACCTCACTCACCTCAACCACCATACCAGCACAGCAATCATCAGTCTTCACCTCCTCCTCCTCCTCCTCCTCATCCCCTCCTCCTCCGCCACACTTCCTATGCAACAGCTACTGCCACCACCTACTGCTTCACACTTTCACCTGATCCACCCCTAATAAGGAAAGAAGAGGAGAAGCAACGCCTTGCCTACCTCTCCTCACGTCACTGTAAGCTAAACAGGCTAACTCAATATAGACACATGGCCAGGCTCTGTTATGCTATAGCCTTGTTGGCTATCTAAGACTATCTGTCTGTTAGTATGTGGGATATCCTTTAGTCTACAAAAGACTTGTCTATCTATACGTGTGTCTATGCATTCATACACACACACATACATACACACACACATATATGTATGTATGCATGCATGAATGCATGAATGCATGGACGTATGTATGTATGTATGTATGTATGTATGTATGTATGTGTGTATGCATGTGTAAGTCTGTTTGTTAATTTGTATCTATATAATACTATCTGTCTAGATATACATGCACAAACACATGTGCATATATATATATATAT
>NW_026348419.1:0-203 GCF_001194135.2 Octopus bimaculoides | reverse complement strand
AGAATCTGACGTCAGCACCAATTCTGGTGACATCATTACCACCACCACCATCAACAACGACAACAACAACAACAGAAGCAGCAGCAGCAACAGTTCAACTCAACATTTGCTCTCTTCACCAGCAGCAAGCGAAAGAGAGGAAGGAAAAAGCCGCAACACCACTGACACAAATACCACATCTGCCGCCAATACCAGTGCCAGCA
>NW_026348418.1:0-436 GCF_001194135.2 Octopus bimaculoides | reverse complement strand
ACTTTGAATATTGATTTTTTGTGTGTCTTATTTCTAATTTTTGCAGACAACATCATTTTTATTCTTTATTTGATACGTGAGTAGAACTCATGTCTAGAAACCTCGTGACATACATTGTTGAAAAATATCGATAATAGGACCCCTCCAATGGATCTTGTTGAAACATATCGATAATAGAAAAGTCTCCAATGGAAAAGTCTTGCATATTTTTACTGTTCCACTCACAGATTGCACTTGTAATGTACTAATTAACCGGTCAATTTCTCTTTCTGAAAATCCCAGTTTATCCAAATTCTCCTATAAGTATTTACTAACAAAACCCAGCGCTGCAATTATTATTGGTATGAATATGAATTCATAGTCTAGATATGGAAGCTGGAGGTTTCGAAGCAGTTGTCCATAGATATCCACTTTTTCTTTGATTTTCAAAGAGATA
>NW_026348417.1:0-225 GCF_001194135.2 Octopus bimaculoides | reverse complement strand
CATCCCTTCATCGGAGACAGAAATAGTAGAGGAAACGATTATTATATCTAGTACTGTTTTTTCTTTCTGTTTTCAGCGCATCACACTCACTCTCACTTTCTACTATAACTATCCGCTTATAGATATAATAATCGATTCCTCTACTATTTCTGTCTCCTATGAAGGGATGCATTGTATTTTCCCTGAAACAGCTGTAAGACTCTATCCATAAAATATATTTCTAAC
>NW_026348416.1:0-208 GCF_001194135.2 Octopus bimaculoides | reverse complement strand
TTCATCGCAAATTTTATCAGAAATTTTACTGGACTCCGAGTATTGAGTTCCTTTTTCAGTTACATTTCATTGTCTCTCAAACTTGTTGGCAAATAATAATACTTTTAAGTACACGCCCACATGTTAGTGCATTATGTGTGTATGTATGTTTATATGCATGTATGCGTAGATATATATATATATATATATATATATATATATATATATA
>NW_026348415.1:0-404 GCF_001194135.2 Octopus bimaculoides | reverse complement strand
AAAGAGCAGCTAAGTCTCCCTCTTGAAGGCTGGAAACATACATGACTGAGACGAGGCCAAATAAAAATTAAAGCCACTAATACTAACTACTATACATTAGATAATGTAGTCCTAGCTACACCATGCCTTCCTCTGTTCCTTTGCAGCTCTCCAACTGTCTCAGGTGGTTGGCCACCCACTGCTCCTGTCAACCAAATCTGGAGAAGAAATACTTGAAGGATTTCATTGAGGACTTCCTAGCTTCTCAGTTTTATGGTCCCCTGCTGTATAACAGGGGACTGCGCTCTGCCGAGGGTTACCTGCAGCAGGTAAGGACTCTTTCATTAGGGCTGTGTGTAGGGGTGATAGTATGTGTGTGTGTTTGTGGGAGTGATTGTGTGAGTGAATGTATAAGCAAATGTGTG
>NW_026348414.1:0-810 GCF_001194135.2 Octopus bimaculoides | reverse complement strand
TGAATTTAAATAAGGAATTATTTGATTGATGACAGACAGACAGACAGATATATAGATACATACATACATAGACAGATATATAGACAGATTGATATATAGATTGATATACAGATAGGACAGACAGATAGACAGTCACACAGAAAGCTAAACACAGAAGCAGGCAGTCGCTGGCAGGCAAGTAAGTAGTCACACAGAAGGTTAGATAGACAGTTGCATAGGATTACCAACAGTACAAGTTCCGTTAATACTAATATTATATGCATGTGTGTATTTTTATATATGTACGGGAATCTATATATGTGTATGTATATCTAAATGTATGTGCGTGTGTATGTATATGTGTATGTGCATATGTATACATGTGTGCTTATATAATATAGGCCTTCACCATTCGGTTTTGTGTGTTTGTTGAATTACTATGTATCACAACATATCATGCCGCAATGTGAAGTTATATGTGTGATAAAGAGGCAAAGAGAGATATCAACAAGAAAGCAATTAGATAGATACAAAGCCAAACATACACAGAGGAGGTCAGACGCAATGTCAAAATCTAGAACTGTGTGAAAAACATACTGTACGTCTATATACATACATATGTGTGTGTGTATGTGTGTGTGTGTGTGTGTGTGTTGATTGACTGATAGAATGGGAGAAATAACTAGATGCAGCGAGCTAGGGACAGAGTGGGAGGTAAGTAGTGACAGAGAGAGAGAGTTCAGTGTGGGCGGAGGGGTGATGGAATATTCTTTTCTACTCCAGGCACAAGGTCCGAAATTTTGGGGGAGGGGGCCAGTCGATTAGATCGAC
>NW_026348413.1:0-285 GCF_001194135.2 Octopus bimaculoides | reverse complement strand
TCAAAAGAGATATCATTACGATCATCTGCTGTGAAATTTGGTAGATTGTGAATGATATGTGTGTGTATGTATTCATGTAGGTTTTATGCATGTATGTTTGTATGTATGCATGTATGTATGCATGCTTGTATGTATATATGTATGTATGTATGCTTGTATGTATGTATGTGTATATGTATGTATGTATGTATGTATATGTAATTATATATGTAAGAGTATAAATATGTATGTGCGTGCATGTGTATGCTTGTAGATAGATAGATAGATAGATAGATAGATAGATAG
>NW_026348412.1:11983-13429 GCF_001194135.2 Octopus bimaculoides | reverse complement strand
GAACCATGCGGTTGGTAGGCAAGCTACTTACCACACAGCCACTCCTGCGCATGGTGTGTAAAGAAACCTGAGGTTTTGCACAAGTGTAAACAAACTGGCCATTTGCATGATTTCCATGAACTTTCAATGTTCCAAATTATTAATGAGTGGTCTGATAATTGTGTAATTATGGGTTGTTAATGAGGCTTAACTGCTTCAGAGAAATCTGTTATTATTTCTGAACTTGCAAAAGGTAAATCAGCATTAGAAATAATTGGAAAGTATCTCCAAACTGTGATAAAATTTGTTACAGCTCTTATGAAGTTACATAAGAGAGCTGACAAAGGTCAGTCAAGTGCTGTTTCTCAATGTTTTCTGTCACAAATTAAGCACAAAGCTGTGAAGAACCCAGGTCTTACAAGTGTAGAACTTTTCATGCACTCTGGCGAAACCACTGTGTCCAGAACTACACAATGTCATCTGAGAAAGGTCAGTAAACTAGTGACATCAGTTAAAAGGCCTTTTTCAAACAAAATACACATACAAAATTGTCTGAAATGGGCAGAAGATAACATGAAGACCGACTTTTCAAAAATTTTGTTTACGGATGGAACTCGTGCTACCCTTGATGAATCTGATGGTTGCAGCAGGGGATGGGTTGTAAATGGATGAGATCATCATTAATGCTTGAGACACTAACATGGGAGAGAAGGCATCATGATTTGGGCAGGTATTATTGGAGGTATTATGACTGGTCCTTGGAAAGTGCTGGACAGTGTTAAAATGACTGTGGATGCTTACATAGCCTTTCTGAGGGAGCACCTTGAACCTTGGTTAAGAAAGCAAAGGATCACTTTCAAGACAACCATAATATTCATGCAAGATAATGTGCCCTCACACTCAGCAAAGAAAACTATGGAGTATCTACAACAATTAGGCTTCTGTGGGCCTTGGAAGATGAACTGGCCTGCCTGTTTCCCTCACTTAAATCTAATAGAAAACTTGTATTCTAAAGTGATGTATTTACAAGAATAGACGCCAATTTAGGAGCAAGGATGAACGTGTGGCAGGCATTAATGAATGTATCCCGTGGTATAACATCAGAGATTCAGAAACTAGCATGTTCCATGGACCAGCTCCTTTTCCAACTTATTTCAAACATATGCTCATATATCACTTACTAACCAGCTCACCAATCATTTTTGAATGCTGTTTATTTCTATTTCTTCCATGTTTATGATTGTATGTGTTCATTTCAATATGTGCATCAAACAACTACATTGGTATTTTCTTGTTTATATAAGTTTTGATTCAACCTTGCTAATAATTTGAAGTACTGAAAGTTTATTTACATTTGGTAAATGGCCGTAGCTTCTGTGTTGTTTTATGAAACCTCATGTTTTTTTTATATACCCCGTACATATAACTGATGCCATTATTCTGTGAAAATTTTGTTGAATTCCGAGT
>NW_026348412.1:11237-11973 GCF_001194135.2 Octopus bimaculoides | reverse complement strand
TTTTAAATAAAATAAAAAGATGTTACATCATTGATAATTTGAAATGCAGTGTATGTATGTATGAACAGACACACATCTTATAATAGTTTTGCTTGTCATTGTGTTACTTAGCCTGTTGGTAATGCTTTCACGTAATTAGAGAAAAAGGAGGAAAAAGAGATGTAAGGAAAAAGAGGGAGAGGGAAGCATCCATAACATGTGAGGTAGAGGTAATGTGATTGTAACACTTTCATGTGATTAGTTGAAGGGAAAAAGAGGAGAAAGAAAAAGAAGATAAGGCGAAGAGTAAGACAGAAAGAGGGAGAAAGAAAAAGAGAGAGAGAGAAGCATCCATGGCATGAGGTAGGGGGAATGGAATAATTTTAGCAGAGGGGTGATATTATGATGGTGTTGTTAAAGAAAGCCTGAGAGAGGGAGAGAGAGAGAAAGATGATGGTGGTGGTTGTGATTGGATAGTAAAAAGTGTATTTTTTTTAACTGGACTAAGTTGCTAGCATTAAATAAAGGTTTCTAACAAAACAATCGTTGCAAACTTAAACTGCATTCAGCTGCTTTAATTATATGTATGTGTTTGTGTGTGCGCACGCGCACGTGTATATGTGTGTATATATATGTGTGTGTTTGTATACATTCATGTGTATGTATGCATGTATTTGTATCTGTATGTATTTTGAGTGAGTGTATGGAATTATAAGAAATAATATGTCTGTGTGTGTGTGTGTGTTGCTTTTTTTCT
>NW_026348412.1:10779-11227 GCF_001194135.2 Octopus bimaculoides | reverse complement strand
TGTATATTTACATTTAAAATGTTCCCAATTTCTTTTCTCTCTGCAGGGGCTGCTTACCATTAATCCTAAAGACAGACTAAGTGCCAAAAGTGCCTTAAATTATGCATACTTTCATCAAACTCCCTCCCACACAACTACAGAAAACTCCAATGCAAACCATGCAATGAATTCAAGTAACTCAACTAAAAATAATACAAACAGCTTTAATGTTTCTAGTAATTTGACAACTGCAACATCAATTTCAAATCTACAAACTCCTAGTAATTCTATTACTGCTACACCTGGAGCATCACAAAAACATTCACTTGTAAGCACAACACCTGTAACTACAACTCCAAAACCAGCAGATAATTTCGGCAGGTAACTATGCACTTGAAAATTTTTGTTTCCTGAATTCCAACTTTCAGGATCAAAGTACTTGATTTTATGTGTGTATATATATATATAT
>NW_026348412.1:9578-10333 GCF_001194135.2 Octopus bimaculoides | reverse complement strand
TGTGTGCTATATCTGAAGCTGTTGAATTTTATTAGGTTTACTGTCTAAATCATTCTACATGAGCTAGAGATGTTCTGTTTATTTTTTTGTATTTGTCTCATAGTATTTATTGAAACAGTGTAAAGTTTTCTAAGTTATCCAACTTCCTTGCTGTAACAGTATCTCTTCTTATTCTGTTTGTCTTTTGTATTTGAAATTTCATTCTTCTTCCTTCATACTTAATGCTGCAGTATATTTCATAAAGTCATGCTGAGATTAAACAAATGGAGTGAGAGTGACAGATATGCAGGGCAGATGAATTGTAATGAGATAATTTGTTCTGAAGTCAATGGTATTTTAATCAAAATGAAACTAAATCAATTTCTCTCCTCCCCCCTCACACACACACATACACACATATATACAATATATATATACATACAACAGGCTTACTTCAGCCAAATCCCCTCACAAGGTTTGGATTGGTTTGGGGCTATAGCAGAAGACATTTGCTCATGATGTCATACAGTAGGACTGAATCCAAAATCTCCTGTATCAATCACACGATTACTGATTGGTGGTCAGCAGACAGAAGCATCAGAGGACTGAAAAACATGCTTTATGGTTTCCCAATTCCATTTCTTAATGCTGTGAATCCAAATCCTGCCAAGGTCAACTTGCCTTCTCATTGTTCCAGAGACTAAGAATGTGCAAGAAATCTCTTTGTTCTTTAATGGTGGTTAAGTCTGAAGGGTGTATGAATGGATGTGTGTGTG
>NW_026348412.1:9455-9568 GCF_001194135.2 Octopus bimaculoides | reverse complement strand
GTGTGTGTGTTGGCATGTGTATGTAGACATAGTGGGAATGTGTGTATGTATGTATGTATGCTGAACTTGAGAGAAAAGCTGAACATTAGAAGCATCAGTTGTGGCGTGCAAGA
>NW_026348412.1:1065-1388 GCF_001194135.2 Octopus bimaculoides | reverse complement strand
TATATATATATATATATATATATATATATATATATATGAGTGCATATATAGAGACATGTCTACATATGTGGTGTTTTTATGAGTGTGTGAGTGCTTATGGGTTTAAGCTGTTCCTACTTGTATACATACATCATTTTCAGTCTGGGGTTTCATCCCTCTTAACAGGAGTGGTTGGATCTACTTCAATGCTATAGATTGTATACATGCATATCTGTGTATCTATGTATTCAATTTTATTTTATTGCTTTTTTTTATCATTTCCTTATAGTGATTATTCTATTTTATATTTATATTTCTTTATCTTATTGAAAGTTCTGTTTGTC
>NW_026348412.1:0-1055 GCF_001194135.2 Octopus bimaculoides | reverse complement strand
TTCTATTTTATATTTATATTTCTTTATCTTATTGAAAGTTCTGTTTGTCTTCACAGCACATATGCAAACTCATTAAGCCACTCCATCTATTTTATCTAGTAACTGGCACCAGCTTGTGAATTGAATGTGAATTTTTTTTTCCTTCTTCTCCATTCAATGGAGGTGTTGACTGATTTAATACCACATATATTTAACATCAAAATAGCCTTCCTCAGTTTACTCTATCAATTGACATTGAGATGAGAGAGTCAGTATTCGTCCTATACTATTTGTGTGAAAAATCCTATATGTTAAATTTTATTTCACACGAAGAAAACTGTTTTTTTACATGATGTAATTGATTTGTTCATCAGTAAAAAACATGTTTGAAACAGCTGTAGTGAACCTCAGTCCATTTGTTTATATATCAGATGTGGTGCACAAGAGAGATGACTGCACTAATATGGTCATGTGATGCATATAGATGAGGACAGCTGTGTATAGAAGTGCTGATCTCAAACTGGGGAGAACCTGTGAAAGAGGTAGACCCAGAAAGACACAGAATGAGGTAGTGAAGTATGATCGTCAAATGTGGGCCTCACGGAGGCAATGAGAAGTGACTGAGACCTTTGGAGATATGCTGTGCTTAAGAAGATTTATCAAGCCAAGTGAAATCATAGTTGTAGCTGATGCTGGTATCACGTAACTGGCACCTGTACTTGTAACTCATAAAAGCACCTGTGCTGGTGGCATATCTTTGTAAATTACCTCCCCTTATGGCAAAAATTCATTCACAGTGTATTACAAGGTCAAGTAAGATAACAACAAAAAAAAAACGCTTGGAGGTACACCCCACCCATCCTCTCCGTTTTCCACAGAAAAAATGTACATAATGAGGTCAATTAAGATGATAAAAAAAAAAAAATTCTGAAAAAGTTTTTTCTCAGTGAAATCAGGGCCAGAAAGGGGAATTTCCGAGGTTTCACTCAACCCCACCTCCTCCATTTTCCATTGACAAAATGCATTTCCTACACATTATGATGTCAATTAAGACAACTGCAAAAAAAAAAAAAAAA
>NW_026348411.1:0-264 GCF_001194135.2 Octopus bimaculoides | reverse complement strand
GAATTCTGTTTATTTATATATATTTTGGGGACAATATTGTGCTGATGAACAAAATCTAGATTCATTCTTGTAATCGCGAAATCGGTCGATACACAATTTAGTCTATTTTAAAGGATAGTTGGTCATCTTCTGTTGGTTGTTTTTTCCTCGCATAGGTACTAAATGTGGTTATTTTGAGAAGTCCACAGTGTGGCGTTAGTATTATTTTTCTGTAATAATGCCTTTTATATAAATATAAACGAATATATATATATATATATATAT
>NW_026348410.1:0-213 GCF_001194135.2 Octopus bimaculoides | reverse complement strand
ATATATATATATATATATATACATACATATATACATACATATATACAGGCATATATATGCATTATATACATGTATATATTTATGTATATATGTATACATATATATATATACATGTATATATTTATGTATATATGTATATATATATATATACATGTATATATTTATGTATGTATGTATACAAATATATGTATGTGTGTGTGTATATATATATAT
>NW_026348409.1:0-659 GCF_001194135.2 Octopus bimaculoides | reverse complement strand
ACCGCGATCCTATGACCGCGAGTCCGCTGCCCCTAACCACTGGGCCATTGTGCCTCCTATCTCGCAGTAAACTTAAGCGATTACACATACAAGTGTGTGTGTGTGAAGGAGCGTGCCTTAGTGGTTAGGGTATTCGGCTCACGATCGTGGGTTCGAGTCCCGACGGCGCGTTGTGTTTTTGAGCAAGACACTATTTCGCGTTGCTCCAGTCCATTCAGCTGCCAAAAATGAGTTGAACTGTGATGGCCAGAGTTGTCACATTTTGTGTCGCTGAATCTCCCTGAGACCTACATTAAGGTATGAGTGTCTGTGGAATGCTCTGGCACTTACACGTTAACTTCCAAGTTACATATGTTCATTTTAGGGAAAGTGAATCTCGAAGCTATGAATAGTAGCATATAATTATTAGGTTAAAACTTCTTGAAGGGAAAGAATACCAAAGCACCTGGCGGGATACGAACCCTTATCTCATGTAGTCATTACACGTGCACTACCGTGGTACTAAAGCAATCCTTCGAATTTCTCTATCCGTTTTATAAATTTTATTCGTACCAGTGACAATTGTATGTTGTTTACGTTATAGGAATTTAGAGACTTTGACAGCTAGAAACAATTCTGCTTTTCTTCTTTCTGGAGATGAAGAAAGAAAGTGTGTATGT
>NW_026348408.1:0-313 GCF_001194135.2 Octopus bimaculoides | reverse complement strand
CAGCATGACCACAGTCAAATGACTGAAACAAATAAAAGAATAAAAGCATATACAACGGCTCCTTTTAGCTTTCGTCCACCAAATCCACTCACATGGCTCTGTGCTGCTTGAAACTATAGTAGGAGACACTTGCCCAAAATTTCCACTCGGTGGGACTGAACCAGGAATCCCATGGTTCTGAAACAAACTTCCTACCACACCGCTACGCATGTGTTAGCAACGGTTGCCGATATATTGGGAGTTGCAGTGACGTTTGTACTTATATTGGTGTTGATTGCGTTGTTGGTGGTTATGCTGGTGGTGGTTGGGTTAG
>NW_026348407.1:0-317 GCF_001194135.2 Octopus bimaculoides | reverse complement strand
AATTTATATTACTTACGTAACTGTAAGAGAAGTTTGGATTGACTCAATCCCTTAATTCACAAAGATTTGACAGTAGTATAATTTTGCATATTAAAATGTCCTTACATAATTAAATAGGGACTTCTTCATGACGGAAACCTTGCAGTCAATTTGAAGGGTTGTAAAATTCTAGCAAAGACCACTTCAATCCCAGCATTATAAGTAGCTACCGATTTCATTCGCGCTATTCTTTGGTTTGTCCAAGGAATATCATGCGAAAGTTATCGCCCATCATATTTTCTTTAAACTGATGACACGCACATTCTCATTTTGCAAAT
>NW_026348406.1:0-566 GCF_001194135.2 Octopus bimaculoides | reverse complement strand
TGTGGCAGCAACATCTTCTCGAGAGCTATCTCGAACATAAATATCATAGATTGCATTTTCTAGCTCACCAAAATTATTGATATAACGGCGGGGATTGGCGAAAACGTTACAATCTTGTCGTATTTGTTTATGTTTCTTTCGTTATTCTGAGTTCAAATCCCGCTGGGGTTGGTTTTGCTTTTCATTTTCCTAAGGTTGATAACATAAAGAACAAATCGAATACTTGCGTTGATACAGCTGAACTAACTCCCTCCCCACCAAAACGTCTGGCCTTGTATCTATGAAAGACATTGTTATTATTATTATTATTATTATTGTGATTATGCCGGACAAAATGTTTAGGCACATTTTCATCCGTCCTTAAGTCCTGAGTTCAAATTCCGCCGAGATCATCTTCACCTTTCATCCTCTTGAGATCGATAAATTATCAGTCAAGCACTGGGGTCGATGTGATCGACTTACAAAGTGGTACCTAAGAGTTTCCGGATCATTTTTGTAGCGCGCCAACAGATGGCAGCACACAGTTGCATGCGCAGTGAGAGTTAGCAGTGACGTTCATGAGGCAG
>NW_026348405.1:0-787 GCF_001194135.2 Octopus bimaculoides | reverse complement strand
TGTCACGATATATGTTACTATTATATGTTACTATTCTTGTTCGGCCAGCACCCGTCCAGGCTGGTCTTTTCCTCTCTCTCTCTCTCTCTCTTCCCCTCCCTCTCTCTCTTATCCCCTCCTTCTCGTTCTTTAGCCCCTCTGATTTCTTCTTCCTCTTTTTTTATTCTTTAGTCCCTCTATCCTCACCTCTTTCATATTCTTTAATCCTTCTGCCCTCTTCAGTTCCTTCCTTCTCTTACCAAGTGATCGATGTCTGGCCAGGTCATTGCCGTTTTATCTTTTGGTCATCTGCCGTCCAGGCTGGTCACATTCGTCTGTTCTGCTCAGTTTGTAAAGACTTTCCATTTTTCCTTCGCACCAACCCACTACGTTTGAAGGCCCTTTCTGTTATTTATGCTGTAAATATATAATCATTTTCCCTCTGTTGTATAGTCGAAAGACGTTTTTCTGTTGTATATTCTTTTATTTTTTCAGTTGTTTGACTGCGGCCATGCTGGAGCACCCCCAAGACTTATTCTTTGTAAGCCTTGTACTTATTCTATCAGTTTCTTTTGCAGAACCGCTAAGTTACAGGGACGTAAACACACCAACATCGATTGTTAAGTGATGGCGGGGAACAAACATATACATATATATATATATATTTTAACATCTCCATTTTTATCAAAATTGTTGAGTTTTATGGACTTTCTTTCCATGAATTCACAGCACACCATATACAAGTATTATTTTCATAATCGCAATTTTACGCCAGTAAGCTACCAGCAAAATATGAAGAATCTATATT
>NW_026348404.1:0-480 GCF_001194135.2 Octopus bimaculoides | reverse complement strand
ATACACATGTGTTTGTCTCTATGTATATTTTAAAATAGTAGGCGGCTCGTTAGACTAATTCAGAAATTCGTTTAAGTAAATACATCGATCGATCCACATCAGTAGAATGCGAAAATGGAGGATTTCCGAACCATTGTTCGTCTGTTTTCGGCGCCGAACAGTATGAGTTCGTGACCCAAGTCATTGTCAACATTATCACTGTTCTACACTTTTATATCTGCTTCAATAGAAGAATGAAAAGAAAATACTTATTGCTGAAAACCCAAAATATCTTCGCCCTATTTTCACTTCTGACCGAGCGAATTTTTACGAGGTGACAGCCAAAGTCATGCGATGTTTATTTGTTGACCAGCAAGAATTTTAATGGTCAGGCATGGTCAGTGAATAATGAATGAACATAAAAGAAGAGCCCTTAACACCGTTATATGCATGCATACATAGATACATAATATATATATTTATATATATATATATATATAT
>NW_026348403.1:0-432 GCF_001194135.2 Octopus bimaculoides | reverse complement strand
TGTGTGTGTGTGTGTGTGTGTGTTGTGTGTGTGCGTGCGTGTGTGTGTGCGTGTGTATGTGTTGTGAGTGTGTATTGTGTGTGTGTGTGTGTACCTCAGCATGGCTGCAGCCTAATGACTGCACCAATAAAAAGTGTATATGCGTGTGTGTGTATGCATATGTGTATGTATTTGTGGGATAGGAATTCATGTGTGGAACTGACATGAGCCCAGCTAGTTCCAAGGTGTGAACACCATAACTGATCAATCAATTAATCTGATTGGACAAATCACTCGAACCAACATAACTCTTCCATACCACATATCCTGAGGCAAGCGACATGGCATGAATGTCTGGCTTGGGTTTTAAGTCATACTGGACATATACTAGCTGAGATACTTCATCTGCACAGGAGTGGCTGTGTGGTAAGTAGCTTGCTTACCAACCACATG
>NW_026348402.1:0-830 GCF_001194135.2 Octopus bimaculoides | reverse complement strand
TATATATACATATATATATATATATAGCCAATTATCTATCTATCTATTTATCTGTCATTCTATCTTTGTAATTATCTACGTGCGTTCGTATAAAGAGATACATAGTGCCAGAGATGCATATGCATAAAATTGCATCCGTGTGTATTTGAATGTTTATATAAAGAAGCATTCATTACAAAGAAAAACAACTAAAACTCTTCGCTCTCAACCACATAATAATTACCATATACACTGCATAAACAAGACACACTATCATTACTACGCTATAATATTAATAAGAAAAAATAGAAATATGATGATGAGGAGGAGCGGTAATAGGAGGAAGACAGAGGGGAGATGAAAGTGATAATGATGATAAGAAGGAGGTGGAGGAGGAAAATGATGACGATGATAATGTAAAATATTAATAATACATTACGAACTGTAATAATCGGAATGATGTTGGCAATCGTATTATTATTATTCATATCATTATTTTTTATTGTCTTTGAAAGCTTGATATTATTATTATTATTATTATTATTATTATTATTATTATTATTATCATTATTATTATTATTATTATCAGTATTATTATTATTATTATTAGTAGTAGTAGTAGTAGTAGTAGTAGGGGTGGTGGTGGTGGTGGTGGTGGTGATGGTGGTGGTGGTGTGGTGGAAGTGGTGGTGGTGGTAGCAGCAGTAATAATAGTACTAGTGGTAGTCTTAATAGTATTAGTAGTAGTAGCAGCAATAGTTGGAGTAGGAAGAAGAGGAGGAGGATGAGAAGGATGGGAGGATGGGAGGAAGTGAAGCAGCAATAATTGCAGTAGTAGTAGTAGTAGTAGT
>NW_026348401.1:0-261 GCF_001194135.2 Octopus bimaculoides | reverse complement strand
AGTTTGTATCATGGAACTAGGAATGATCTCAGGCAGATCTGAGTCAAAAGATTTGAAGAATACAAAGAATACTGTACTCCAGGGATGGGGGAAACTTTTTAGTGAAGCAGGCAAAAGTTTCCAAAGAAAAGGGTCTGTCTGCAGGCGGATCACAAGTTCTGACACTTGTATCTGTGTAAATCTTGTATATATCTATGTATAATTCGATATTCATTAATAAAGATAAGCTTAACACATTAAATTAACACATGGCATCTTCAT
>NW_026348400.1:0-361 GCF_001194135.2 Octopus bimaculoides | reverse complement strand
TGGAATTGTTTGATTGTGTGTGTCTATGCGGGGGGGATATGTGTGTGTGTATAAATATATATTTAAAATTTAATGTGAATTTTTAGAATCTGTGTTGTGTTTGTGGGTATGTGTATGGCTGTGTGTGAATGTGTATTTATGAAGGTATGTGTGTGTGGAGAAAATTAATTTCTAAAATTGGTTGTGTAAGTATGTGTGAAAAATTGATTTCGAATATTATTTATGTATGGGTAATAATTGACACATTTAAATAAGTGTGTATGGCTGTGTGTAATGTGGAATGTATGTGTGTTTCTGAGAGTGTGTGTGTTTGTGTGTGTGTAAAATATATTTAAAATTAATCATTAAATTTTAAATATTA
>NW_026348399.1:0-230 GCF_001194135.2 Octopus bimaculoides | reverse complement strand
TCTATCTATCTGTCTGTCTGTCTGTCTGTCTATCTGTCTGCCTGTCTGTCACAATCTACATCTATCTCTGTCTCCTCCCCCCTCTCTCTCTGTCTATCTATTTCCATATCGATGTCCATCTTTGTATCCATCTATCGATTTATGATATATTGTAACTATTTATATTTTTGTCTATTTATATAGCCATGTATGTATGTATGTATGTATGTATGTATGTATGTATGTATGTA
>NW_026348398.1:2293-5538 GCF_001194135.2 Octopus bimaculoides | reverse complement strand
ATTATGAGAATATTCTTTTCTACTCTAGGCACAAGGCCCAAAATTTTGGCATAGGGACTAGTTGATTAGATCGACCCCAGTATGCAACTGGTACTTAATTTGTCGACCCCAAAAAGATGAAAGGCCAAGTTGACCTCGGTGGAGTTTGAACTCAGAACGTAAAGATGGATGAAATGCCACTAAGCGTTTCACCTGGCGTGCTTATGTTTCTGCTAGCTCGCTGCCTTAAAACACTGAGAATATTGCCAAGAGAAATACACTGCTGGGGCTCAGCTGCTCTGCATTGACAAGGGGCAATACCCTGGATGCCAAACCAGCAAGGGGAAGCTGCTGATCTCCCCTGTTCGAAGGTTATAAAGGACACAGGCTTTGTGTGTCACAAAGCTAGCTAGAAGCGGTGGCCTCTTGGAGCTAATTTTTCCTATATAGGCGTAGGAGTGGCTGTGTGGTAAGTAGTTTGCTTACCAACCACATGGTCCCGGGTTCAGTCTCACTGCGTGGCATCTTGGGCAAGTGTCTTCTACTATAGCCTCGGGCCGACCAAAGCCTTGTGAGTGGATTTGGTAGATGGAAACTGAAAGAAGCCTGTCGTATATATGTATATATATATATATATATATATATATATATATGTATGTGTTTGTATGTCTGTGTTTGTCCCCCCAACATCGCTTGACAACCGATGCTGGTGTGTTTATGTCCCCGTAACTTAGCGGTTCGGCAAAAGAGACCAATAGAATAAGTACTAGGCTTCCAAAGAATAAGTCCTGGGGTCGATTTGCTCGACTAAAGGCGGTGCTCCAGCATGGCCACAGTCAAAAGACTGAAACAAGTAAAAGAGTAAAAAGAGACCTTGAAAAGGCATTTGACTGCATATTGCATGACATGTTGTGGAGAATTTTGAAGGAGTTTGGGATTAATGGGTAACTTCTGATTGCCATGAAGTCCCTATATGAAGAATGCCCTAATGTCTTTGTCTGGGTAAATGGCGTTAAGTTGAAACCGTTCAGTATGGGTCTTGGACTAACACGGGTGTGTATTGTCACCTTTCCTTTACATAATTTTTATGAACTGGATTGACATGCGCAGCTGGTGTGGAAGTGGTATCATAATTGGTGGGTGTAGAATCAGTCAGCTGATATTTGCTGACAGCATGGTGCTACTTGGCATCTGAAGGTGATCTCCAGTATGCACTGAATGGGTTTGCTGCTGGATGCTGCAAAGTAGGGATGAGAATTAGTGTTGTGAAGACTGAAACATTGGCTCTCTCAAGAAAGTCTTCCCAGTGCAATCTGCATGTTAGTGGAACATCAGTGAGATACGTGGAAAAGTTAAGTATCTCTAGGTTATATTCATGAGTGATGGAAAGCAGGAGGCTGATTTGGATGCTAGAATTGCAGGTACTAGCACAGTAATCTGCCAGGTCCAGCATTTGATCCTCAAAATCTGCAATTTGGTTTTCATGCCTATCCTTTCCATATTATCATGAATGTTAAGTAATAACTGAAAGAACGAGATCATGAAAACAAATGGCTGAAATGGGATTCTTCCAAAGGATCTTGGGAGTAATGTTACTCAAATGGTTGTGTAACTTGGAGATTAGGGAGTCTCTTCAGGTTGAGCCAGTACTTCTCCAAATTGAGAGATCACAGCTTTGTTACTATGGGCATGAGATTAGAATGTTGAAGGAAAGAATCACAAGATGGATTCTTCAAGCTGAGCCAATTGGTAGGAGACAAAGTAGACAAAGAACAAACTGGCTGGATAATATCCATAGTTTCAGTTGGTTGTGGTAGGAATCCTACCAGAAAGTTTAATGGTTGCACTCGATAGGATTCTATGGAGGAGGTGTGTGAAGACTTGACTACCCACAACCCTTCTTAGAATAGTGGGCAGAGAAGATGAATGCATGGTTGGGGTTTGTAAAATTGTGTATAGATTAATATAAGTTTAAATTTGTTCTGAATGAGCAATAATTTGAATAATAATATTAATATTGATTTCATTTTATTCAAATGCTGTAGTAATATTGACAGTAATTTTGATTTGAATTAAATTTCATTCAAAAATATTTAAGGTAGGATTTCACTACTGTTTGTAGTATTAGATATTTCTCAACATCTGATTATAGATGAATCTTCTATCAGTGACTCTAGTTGGCTTAAATGTTTCCATGAATAAACATTACTGAAGTCAACTATGTTTGTATATTACCTAAGCTGTGATCTCTAAGCTTATTGGCTAAAATAGCTTTTATTAGTTTTAGTCTACTAGAGCTTATCAGAAGGTATTTAAAAGAAAAATTCAGACATTTCGCTATGGTTGACAATTGTTAAACACATTAGCTGTTTATTACTGCCATTATAAAAACATGTACCTGAAGCTAGTTATAAAATATGAAAGTATTTGTTAAATTGTAAAAATACAATAAGAAAATCAGACTATGTTGGAGTCTTACAAGTGTGTGTTCATTTACATAGGCACAGGTGTGGCTAAAAGGATCACTTCTCAACCATGTGACTTTGGGTTCAGCTTTGCTGTGCAACATCCTGGGCAAGTATCTTCTACTATAGCCCTGGGTTAACCGAAGCTTTGTGAATGGATTTGCTTGATGGGAACTGAAAACAAGCTCTTTATATATGTGTGTGTTTGTTGGTTTACTTAAGCACTTCTCTGAAAATTGTTGAACTTCAAGTGGTGATGTAATTTCCCTTAAGAAATCATTCTTGAAAGACTTGTGGAATAAAAGCAGGTATGGTTTAGTGACAGGAAGGACATCCAGTCGTAAAACTTACCTCAATAATATATTCTTCTAACCCATGCTAGCATGGAAAAACATATGTGACAGAATGTAAACACACACACACACACACACACTTATATATACTTACATATATGGCCCTGCTCGATCTGTAGAAAAGGCATAGGTAGAAACTCTATAAGATGTACCCAGTGCAAGCTATGGACACATAAGAGGTGCAGCAATATCAAAGGAAGGTTAACTAGGAAGTTAGTTTTTGTATGTGGCAGATGTTCAGGAGCAATAAACACTGAAAATGTGCAGAAAAGAACTTTGGCCACATTCCAGGAAGAAAAACTAGATTTAGTTGATAGCTTCCGCTATCTAGGTGACCAAGTTAGTAGTGGGGGTGGGTGCACTGAAAGTGTAGCTGCTAGAATAAGAATAGCCTGGGCAAAGTTCAGAGAGCTCTTACCTCTGCTAGTGTCAAGGGGCCTCTCACTCA
>NW_026348398.1:1597-2176 GCF_001194135.2 Octopus bimaculoides | reverse complement strand
CATGCTTCATGGCAGTGAAACATGGGCCGTGACTGCTGAGGACATGCGTAGGCTCACAAGGAATGAAGCCAGTATGCTCCGATGGATGTGTAATGTTAGTGTGCATACTAGACAGAGTGTAAGTACTTTGAGAGAAAAGTTGAACCTAAGAAGCATCAGTTGTAGTGTGCAAGAGAGACGATTGCGCTGGTACAGTCATGTGGCGAGAATGGATGAGGATAGCTGTGTGAAAAAGTGCCACAGCCTAGCGGTTGAGGAAATCTGTGGAAGA
This sequence comes from Octopus bimaculoides, assembly GCF_001194135.2. Taxonomy (NCBI): domain Eukaryota; kingdom Metazoa; phylum Mollusca; class Cephalopoda; order Octopoda; family Octopodidae; genus Octopus; species Octopus bimaculoides. The sequence goes on along the minus strand of NW_026348398.1, from coordinate 1,905 downwards.
GGTAGGCCCAGGAAGACCTGGGCTGAGATGGGGAGGCACGACCTCCGAACATTGGGCCTCACTGAGGCGATGACTTGTGACCAAAACCTTTGGAAATATGTTGTGCGTGAGAAGACCAGGCAGAACAAGTGAGACCTAAATCCAAGGCCTCTGCCAGGGGTGTAGCCAGCCCACTTATGCGTACCTTCCTTCATTGGACACTGAACTCCGCTTGCGAAGACCTGTTGAGGCAAGTGAAATCAAAATCAAACTAAATTTGACGACTAGCACCCTTGCTAACATCATCTCCTTCATTGGACACGAAACTC
>NW_026348398.1:0-833 GCF_001194135.2 Octopus bimaculoides | reverse complement strand
GAACAAGTGAGACCTAAATCCAAGGCCTCTGCCAGGGGTGTAGCCAGCCCACTTATGCGTACCTTCCTTCATTGGACACTGAACTCCGCTTGCGAAGACCTGTTGGGACAAGCAAAAGCGAAATCGTTATGGCACCTGTGCCAGCGTCGCCTTCCTGGCACGTGTAAAGACATTCGAGCGAGATCATTGCCAGTGCTGCTGGACTGGCTCCTCTGCAGGTGGCACATAAAATACACCATTTTGAGCGTGGCCATTGCCAGTACCGCCTGACTGGCCTTTGTGCCGGTGGCATGTAAAAGCACCCACTACACTCTCGGAGTGGTTGGCGTTAGGAAGGGCATCCAGCTGTAGAAACTCTGCCAAATCAGATTGAAGCCTGGTGTAGCCATCTGGTTCGCCAGTCCTCAGTCAAATCGTCCAACCCATGCTAGCATGGAAAGCGGACGTTATACGATGATGATGATGATATACATACACACACTAGCAGAGATAGCTGGCGTTGGTTGGGATTAAAATGGCATGGTTTTTTATTGTTTTACTTGTTTCAGTTATGTGACTGCGGCCATGATGGAGCACTGGCTTTAATCGAATGAGTCAACCTCAGGATTTATTTTTTGCAAGCCTAGAACTTATTCTATCAGTGCCTTTTGCTGAACCACTAAATTATGGGGAAGGAATCACAGCAACATCAGTTGCCAAGCAATGGTGAGGGTACAATCATGGGGACACAGAGACACACACAAATATATACATATATATAACAGTCTTGTTTCAGTTTCTGTGTACAAAATCCACTCACAAGGGTTTGGTGAGCCTGAGGCTATAATAAATAT
>NW_026348397.1:0-612 GCF_001194135.2 Octopus bimaculoides | reverse complement strand
TATATATATAAATATGTATATATGCATAGATATAGATGTAAAAATATATATATGTATATACATAATTAAATAAATATTCATACATACTCTCTCATACTAACGAACACAAGTATATATACATAGATTTGTATATATATTATATATTTGTGCGTTTAGTATACATGCATGCATATATATATATATATATATATATATATATATATAACTGTAATATATATATAATATATATGTAATATTTATATAATATATATATATAAATATATATATACACACACACGCATATATGTATGTGTTAGTACATATATATAAACATTCATACATACATACATTCAAACATACACGTAGTGTTTAAACTCTGCAAATTTGTTTATCCAATTCCATTTTTTTCTTTTGTAGTTGTTTTTCGTTATTTGAGCTATTTACTTAAAAGCGTTTAAGGAAATGAAATATATTTTTTCATTAATGCAACAATGATGTTGTAGAGACCATCTCCTGTCTGAGAGGTATGTTTGGCGTGAGAGAGTAGGTGATGGCTGCTCGCAAACATACGCACACAAATCAAACCACTCAAAGCTACATATACAGACGGAAAAAATAATATTTACACACAAA
>NW_026348396.1:0-404 GCF_001194135.2 Octopus bimaculoides | reverse complement strand
GAATCAAGCTTGAAATCTTTCCTAGGTTCAGTTCAGTTTTATGGAAAGTTAATCCCAAACCTAGCCAGTATAGCATAGCCACTCTATTGCCTTACAAAATAGTCAACTATTTGGAAGTGGGGAGATGAGGAACAGTCAGTTTTTGATCACTTGAAAGATGTACTTTCATCGAGTCAAGTTCTGATACACTTCGATCCAAACAAAACTTTGGGACTGGCTTGCGACGCATCAAACGTTGGTATTGGAGCAGTCCTGTTTCACCGCTATCCTGATGGAAGCGAGCGCCCAATAGCCAATATGTCCAAGACTCTCATTTTTGCACAGCATAACTACAGCCAAATTCAAAAGGAAGCTCTAGCTATCATATTTGGCTTGCAGAAATTTTACCAGTATTTGTACGGTCG
>NW_026348395.1:0-276 GCF_001194135.2 Octopus bimaculoides | reverse complement strand
CAGACACATACACACATATACATGCACACACACTCGCACGCACGCACACACACAACACATTCACAATTCACAAACAAACAAAAACCTCAAAGTTTATAATTACCATTGTTTTCATAATTGAAAATATTTTTAAGATTGAGTTGAAGTAATATGTAAGTGAATTTGTAACTTATGACAATGTGTGTTTAATTTATAGATAACTAAGATGTATAAACAATTACAGATAAAAAAAAAAGGGATAGATAAGTAGTTCATCATCATCATCATCATCGTTTA
>NW_026348394.1:0-408 GCF_001194135.2 Octopus bimaculoides | reverse complement strand
AGTAGTAGTAGTAGTAGTAGTAGTAGTAGTTATAGTAGTAGTAGTAGTAGAAACAGTCTTGAACTACAATTGACGACTGTAGTGAAATAATTAAATTTGTCCTTTAAATACATTCTGATAGAATCCAACAGGTTGAATCTTACGAACTGCATTTCGATCAATCAGTATGATGCTGAGATGTCACGGTTTGGTGAATGTACCAACTTGGTTAGCATTTATCTCGCTTTTTTAAACGAGTTATGTTAGACAATTGCTATGCGGCCTAGACGTCATGAAACCATGGGAACGTCAAGGATTCTTTACTTTGACCGCACCTAAAGAAATAATTGTTTGGCTGTATTTTGGAATGTTATAAACAAAATTCCTGTTTTCATTGAATTCTATTGTTACTATTCCTACAATTTTCCA
>NW_026348393.1:0-365 GCF_001194135.2 Octopus bimaculoides | reverse complement strand
TTCTACTGAAATGAGGACAACTACACACAAATGCGTTAATACAGAAGAGAAGCCATATCATTGTCATATATTCCATTCATCCTCTCCAAAAAGACAGTTTACTACACATGTATGTATTCACAGAGAAGACCAACTATATTGATATTATAAGCGTTTCAGTGAAAGAAATATTTTAGTAGCAATAAATGTATTCCCACAGCTAAGAAAATCTAACACTGTCTGTAACAACCTTACTAACAAAATGTTAATAAAAATAAATCTCCAATAGTTCATGTCTTGTTTTATGCTTAGAACGAGTAATATTTTCCAGCCTGTTATATTTGAATATGGTAACATGGTTCCTCAGACAATTGTTCTCTTGCAGT
>NW_026348392.1:0-244 GCF_001194135.2 Octopus bimaculoides | reverse complement strand
GTGTATGTGTACGCGTGTATGTAAGTGCATATGTGTGTGTTTTTCTATATGTGTGTGTTTGCTTCTCTTCGTTTATTCCTTTATTTTCGTTAGCATTCATCGTTTCGGTCTTTAGTTTCACTTTCATTTTCTCTATTTATCTCTCTCCCATCCCCTCTCGCCCTCTCCAGCTTTTGAAGTCAGTTCTTATTTTGCCTCCATTTTACAAGTCTATATATATATATATATATATATATATATATAT
>NW_026348391.1:0-1873 GCF_001194135.2 Octopus bimaculoides | reverse complement strand
TTTTGCAATAAAATACTTACTGCGGAGAGACTTTTTGAACACTCTGCATTTCTGTTTGTTTTGTCGTAGAGTATGTCTTCCGTTATTTACTCTGCGGCAGGTCTTCGAGAAATCGTGGGAATGTTGCCCAAGAGGTAAGGCAGCCAACTGGCAGAATCGTCAGCACGCCTAGCGAAATGCCTAGCGGTATTTCGTCTGCTGCTATGTTCTGAGTTCAAATTCCACCGAGGTCGACTTTGCCTTTCATTCTCTGCGGTCGATAAAATAAGTACCAGTTGAGCACTAGGTTCGATGTAATCAGCTTAACTCCTCCACATTATTATTATTGTTATTATTATTATTATGGCAATAATTAAGGCGGCGAGCTGGCAGAATCGTTAGCACACTGGGCGAAGTGCTTAGCGGTATTTCGTCTGCCGCTATACGTTCTGAGTTCAAATTCCGCCGAGGTTGACTTTGCCTTTCATCCTTTTGGGCGTCGATAAATTAAGTACCAGTTGCGTACTGAGGTCGATGTAAACGACTAATGCCCCACCCCACAAATTTGAGGCCTTGTGCTTCTAGCAGAAAAGATTATCATCATTATTATCATTATCATTATTATTATTATTGTTGTTGTTAATATTATCATTAAGGCGACGAGATGGCAGAATAGCACACCTCACGAAGAGCTTTGCAGCATTTTGCACATCTTTATAGGACTGCCACATTCTGTTCGCATATAATCATTACTATACGGTACAGTTACTGTATATCTCTCGCTCAGAGAGATAAAACAAGTTGTTTTTTCTCTATACGAGATCAGCGACTGTGTGTCGCTTAAATAATATATAGTATTTACAAGTGGAGAGAGCCTTCGTCACTAGCCTGTGATTGTCTCACACAGAGGACGGGTAACTACCCAGAAACCTAAGGTCTGTGAGTATCACGTAAGGCTAGAGAAGGGAGCGATGACCTCCCTTGCAAACTCTATACCGACACAAACTGTGTATCGATAGCCAGCTGGAAAAGATGTTTTCCTGGGGCTAAAACAACAGTAACATCGTCCTTTACAGGACTGCCATATTCTGTTCGGTTAAATAATGCCGTTCCAAGTGTCTTTGTGCCTGTGTGTCCTTGTGGCTGTGTTTGCCCTGCATCACCACTTGACCGACCGGTGCTGGCTGGTTTACGTCCCCATGACTTAGCCATTCGGCAAAAGATTGACCGAGAGAATTAAGTACTGGGTTTAAAGAAAACCAACAAAACAGAATAAGTACTGAGTTCCATTCATTCGACTAAAAAAAAGAATTCTTCAACGCGGTGCCCCAGCATGGCCGCAGTCTTGCAACCTCTTCAATAGTCGTTGACTATTAATGAGGAGGCAAGAAGCAACGAATATTTTTAAGAAAATAAATATATGAGTGGAAATCGAACCGGTGAGTGTGTTAATTAAATAAGGTGTTAAAACAGAATGTCTCTCCCCAGACACAATAAAATATGCTTCAACACACGAATTCACATAAAGAATTTTGCAAAGCAAATACAAAAACGAATTATATATATGTGTGTGTATTTATAGATAGATAGCTACATATATATATATATCCATAGATGCATACATACACACACACACACACACACACACACACACACACACACACATATATATATATATACATATATACATACATATATAAAAACACATTTCCTACAATGTAACGATGTATATGCATACGTATTTATATGCATATGCACATATACATAGATATATACATACACACACACACACACACTATTTATAAATATTTATATATGTATATGTTTATATATAGGTACAAGGAGTGTTGATATTTCTATACGCATACTGAGTTCTGTGGCCCTATAACCCTAA
>NW_026348390.1:0-300 GCF_001194135.2 Octopus bimaculoides | reverse complement strand
CACACATACGATGAGCTTCTTTCAGTTTACGTCTACCAATTCCACCCACCAGGCTTTGGTCGGCCGGGAGGCTGTAACAGAAGACACTTGCCCAAGGTGCTACGCGGTGGGACTGTACCCGGGACCGTGTCATTCGGAAGCTAGCTTTTTTTTTATTGCAGGTCGCAGAACACTAACTACAGGCAGCATTCAGACCAGCTCTCTTAGACTCATATTCCATCATCCTTATCATGTCAATATAAATGCACTAATACACACACACACACACACATATATATATACATACATACATATATATAT
>NW_026348389.1:0-363 GCF_001194135.2 Octopus bimaculoides | reverse complement strand
TTGGAGACGGGCAATTGCTTGGAGACGGGCAATTGCTTGGAGACGGGCAAGTGCTTTTAGATGTTCAATCACAACAAATCATCAGAGAAGACTTTATTACCCGTTACGTTACAGATAACAGTGTCCATAATATAATATAAACTTGTGTTTATCCCTATTGCTCCTACATTTACTCTGTAGCTCATATCTAATAATGCTACTCGCTATAGAATTTATTTCGCAACTGTCCTCAAATAGTGGACTATGATAATCCACGTGGAGCTCTGGACATAACAGTAGCAGTCGTACATATATTTGTGCAGACAATTTTTTCTCTATCTATCTATCTATCTATCTATCTATCTATCTACCTTTCTTTCTTTC
>NW_026348388.1:0-265 GCF_001194135.2 Octopus bimaculoides | reverse complement strand
CGTTTGTAGTATTATTCTAGTGCTGAATAATTTAGCTCCAGATTGAATTTCTTATTGAGAGGTACTGATGACGTCACTAGAGAATGATGATGGTGATACGGGTGGTAGTGATGATGATGATGATGATGATGAGGATGATGGTGAAAACGATGACGATTATGATAATAACAATCATCATCATCATCGTATTCATTGTAATGACAGAAATCATTTTTATCTTATTTTTAATTTTAGTTTGTTCTATATCATGTATATAAATGTATAT
>NW_026348387.1:0-571 GCF_001194135.2 Octopus bimaculoides | reverse complement strand
ATACATACATATATATATATATTTATCTTTACTTTTTATCTTTTACTTGTTTCAGTCATTACACTGCAGCCATGCTGAGGCACCACTTTGAAGACATTGTAGTTGAATGAATCGACCGCAGTGCTACAAGACTCGAGACTGTAATGTCCAGGGTTTGATGATGATGATGACGACGACGACGACGACGAGGAGGAGGAGGAGGATATAGCAGAAGGAATATATTTAGAGGGTAGATGTAAGGTACAGTCAATGCTAGTCTTTTCTGGTACTCGACTATAAATAAGAGCTTTTTTTTTCTTTTTCCTAAAATTGATAAACTTCTTGGAGGAATCCATGATTTGAACCTGGTCCCTTTCTCTATGTACTTCAGTGATTTATCACTTCTATCAATGAATCATTCTGCCTCACCGGCAAAATTGAAACAAGATATAAAAGGATCTGTATAATATCGAAATCATTCTTTATTTCTTCAAATAGTTTTGGTTTCACTGCTGTTGAGGTGGTGAAGGTGATGGCCGTGATAGTAATGGTGGTGATGGTGGCGTTGTTGTTGTTGTTGTTGTTAGTGGTG
>NW_026348386.1:0-628 GCF_001194135.2 Octopus bimaculoides | reverse complement strand
TATATATATCCGTATAAATTATCCGAAAGAGATATAGATTCAGAATAACTATCGTCATCCAAATGTTAGACATGTGAAAAATAGAATGTTGACACCTGCAGTGAATATAAACTCTCCTTTAACAACATATATAAGTGTAATAAAATCAATACTGACTACAAATAAAAACATGAAAAATTAAATGAAAATAAAATCAGAAATAAAATGTATATAGAAAATACGTCATTATCATACATGACTTCGACAATGTATTTCATATGAAGAGTCACATTTAAAATTTGTGTATTGAAATTACATATTTAACAACGTAACATGCTGCCGGATGTTACAAGCAGCTGGAGTTTATATTCAAATGAAGTTCATTGAAATATTTTCAAATGTTTGTGCATTCAGATAGTAAGATGCTGAAAGAAAGTACATTTAGATACAAAGTAGAATTTCTTTATGCTTAATATATCTTGTTTTATCTTTTTTAATACATTGGCGACAGTGATGAATATCCACAGACTCATATAGCGATTCTAAACGTTTAAACGTAGTCACAGATTATTTACACACACACACGCACACATATATACTCACACACGCACACACACATACATAGATATATACATACATATATATATAT
>NW_026348385.1:0-262 GCF_001194135.2 Octopus bimaculoides | reverse complement strand
TTAAAATGTTATTCTTAGCTGCAATATTTTAAGTACAGTAGAATTTTAATTTTAAATACTTTTTAATTTCCTTTAGGGGTGATGAATAAGGCAAATTCTACTGTAGAAATCATGTTCTGTACTTTTCCAGGAGTAATAACTTAAGAATATTAACATGCACGCACCTGCATTTTTCATTATAATCCACTTTTTCTCAGGCAATGCAATAAAAATAATAAATATTCTTTTGTTAAAAAATATTTGAATTAAATGAAACCTGCCT
>NW_026348384.1:18824-19356 GCF_001194135.2 Octopus bimaculoides | reverse complement strand
CACACACACGAAGTGGTGTCAAAACGTTCCTGAAGTAGTTCTGTAGCGCGCCAATAGATGCCAGCACACGGCTGCGTGCGCAATGAGAGCTAGCACTGACCTTCATGAGACAGTGTGCCGAGCAACATCGCGGAGTTTACTTCGCAAGCCGTGAAGTTAGTGTTTTTGTGATCATCTGTTTGCTGTAGTCTGCGATTTTAATCATGGATAGGAAGTTGGAACAAAGAGCCAACGTGAAATTTTGCATTAAATTTGGAAAGTCTGCTACAGAGACATTGAACATCCTTGGGCAAGCTTGCGGCGACGAGGCAATGGGTCGTACGCAATGATTTCGAGTGGCACGGGCGCTTCAAAAGAAGAAGAACGTCCCTGGAAGACGATGAGCGATGAATTCGCATAAAGAATCTTCCAAACCAAATACAAAACGAAATATATATATATATATATATATATATACTTTTGAGACGATATTGTACACCAGAACGTGAAATGCATTCGATGCAGGATTTTATCACTATGGTGACAGCTGCAG
>NW_026348384.1:16988-17967 GCF_001194135.2 Octopus bimaculoides | reverse complement strand
GTATATATATATATATATATATAGCCACAGAGACACAGGCCGACAATTAAGAAGATAATTATATGCAGATTGCTAGATATCAGTTTCATAACATAAAGCACGTTGTATTTTTATTGCAACCGTTTCGATAAAATCAGTGAAATGGTAGAAAACAACTTTTTTCCCCTAATTGAATGTTCTGTCAATGGAGTGTAATAACAAACAGGAAGCTGTGAATTATGCTTCTTCCTCTCGACGCCATTACCGGAAGCCACTAAATTGGTATATTGTTTGCGCTAACTTGATTTGTATCATTTCCCATTATTTCTGCGCCATTGTTACTTCATTGGATTGATGGAATCACCAGAGCGTCTGACGTAATGCTTTGCAGTATACGTTTTGGGTCTGTGTGCTCTGAGATCAAATTATGTAGATGTCAACTTCGCCTTTCATCGCTTCGAGGTCGATAAAGTAAAGTAGAAGTCAGATAATTTGGATTAACCCACCTCCAGTTTTAAATCTTAGCCCATGGACCTATATTAGAAACAGTTATTAGAGAGCTTTGTGGTGAGCAGAACCGTTAAAACGCCCGAATAAATTGTCTTGTGGCATTTCTTCCGATTGTTTACGATCGGAGTTCAAATCCCACCGACATCAACTTTCCCTTTTATCTCTCTGGGATTAACAAAATCAAGTAGCAGTTAAGTACTGGTCTATGTAATCAACTTGCCCCTCCCCTTAAAATTGCTGGCGGAGTGTCAAAATTGTTATAAGTGTTATTATTGTTGTTATTGTTGTTATTATTACTATCATCATCATCATCATCATCATCATCATCATCATCATCATTATAGGAGTAGCTGTGTGGTAAGTAGCTTGCTTACGAAACACATGGTTCTGTGTTCAGTCCCACTGCGTGACACCTTGGGCAAGTGTCTTCTACTATAGCCTCGGGCCGACCAAAGCTTTGTGAGTGGATTTGATAGACGGAAACTGAAAG
>NW_026348384.1:15642-16703 GCF_001194135.2 Octopus bimaculoides | reverse complement strand
GTTCCCGTAACTTAGTGGTTCGGCCAAGTGACCGATAGAATAAGTACTAGGCTTACAAAGAATAAGTCCTGGGGTCGATTTGCTCGACTAAAGGCGGTGCTCCAGCATGGCCGCAGTCAAATGACTGAAACAAGTAAAAGAGTATTATTATTATTATTATTATTATTATTATTATTATTATTATTATTATTATTATTACTAAGGCACTGATATAAAACCAGTGACAGTGAGCAACGAAAACAACGCTGAGGACGTATCTCTCAAGAACTGCCTTGTTTAGGTTATCGGGTGTTTTGCCTGACGTGACCGTCTGGTGGATCGTAGCCTGTGTTGCCCTGGAGGACTCAGAGACACTCCTAGATGTCCAACGAAGCGGCAGAGAGAATTATTCTGGGATAAACCGAGATATTCTTCTCCAGAGGAAACCTGATAACAGAAAAATCCCGGACCTTTTACAGCTTCTCCACGGGGTCGAACTACGTGTTGTCGTAGGAGATAGAAAGCCTAAGTACGATGCGGAGTTCCGTGAAATGCCAATAACAGCCGAAGACATACGAGACAATGATTAGCTGCATAAGGGATGAGTCTCCAAGGCTAGATGGTCTGTCCTCCAAGCTTTACCTTCATATGCCAGACTTGTTCGGTGATCTCTTGGCTGGAATCACCTCAACTGGCAACAGAATGGGAGAATTTCCAGGGTTGGGAGCCGTGACGTGGTGATGTTATTGACAAAGGACCTGAACAAGAGGGACGAATAGATGATTTTGGGTCCGTAACTTTGCTAAACAAAGATTACAAAATTTTGGCACAAGGTTTTAGCACAAGGTCGGCACTGGTCTTTCGCAGACTGGTCGCTGACGCGCAGACATACGCTATCCCAAACAAATCTATCTAGGACAACCTCCACCCCACGCAGGACATCGTAGAGAAGATAGGTAAGGACCCTGGCATGGGTGGGGCTTGATCAGTTTGGCTCCATCGAAAGCTTTCAATAAGGTCGATCATTAATACTTGGCATAGCGATACATATATATATATATATATATATATATATATATATA
>NW_026348384.1:8858-9982 GCF_001194135.2 Octopus bimaculoides | reverse complement strand
AATTTCTAATAATAATTAATCATGTACAGCACCATTTCATTCGTATTTGAAATGCTCAGCATGACATATCCTGTAGTAAATAATTGAAACTAAATTAAACATTTTACGCAGTGAGATATTTTATCTTTTATCTTTTATCTTTTATCTTTTACCTGTTTCAGTCATTGGACCGAGGCCATATTGGGGCACCGCCTTGAAGAATTTTTGGTCAATGAATCGACCCCACTGCTTATTTTTGGTTGAGCCTGATACATATTGTATCGGTTTGATTTTGCTGAACCGCTAAGTTACGGGGACGTAAATACACCAGCATCGGTTGTCAAGCGGTGACGGTGGACAAACACAGACACACAGACACACACACAAACACACACACACACAGAGACACACACAGAGACACACACTGATACATAAAAACACAGAAACACACACATATATATATGTATGTGTATTATATATATGTGTGTGTGTGTGTGTGTGTGTGTGTGTGTGTGAAGGCGCCTGGCTCTGTGGTTAGGGTATTCGGCTCACGATCGTAAGGAAGTGAGTTCGAAAACCGGCGACGTGTTGTGTCCTTGAGCAAGACACTTTATTTCACGTTGCTCCAGTCAACTCAGCTGGCAAAAATTAGTTGTACCTGTACTTCAAAAGGGCCAGCCTTATCACATTCCGTGTCATGCCGAATCTCTCTGGGGACTACGTTAATGGAACGCGTGTCTGTGGAGTGCTCAGCCACATGCACGTTAATTCCAATTTCACGAGCAGGTTGTTCCGTTGATCGGGTCAACTTGAACTCTCATCATTGTAAAAGACGGAGTACCAGTTATATATATATATATATATATATATATATATGAATACAAAACGGGACAGGAACGCAAAACATCCAGACAGTTAGGTGATACAAGAAAGGGAGAACAAAACATCCAGATAGACGATACAAAGAAAACAAGGACGGGTCATTCGGAGTTTTCTTTCCTCAGTCGAGTTCCAGATTATCCTTGCAATTTCGGCTGGTTATTCTTGATATTGCTCCAATATGGCCAGCCCCAATCTCATTGATTAAGGTATTCTATATACGATCGTGCAAACTCGGATTTATATATATATATATATATATATAA
>NW_026348384.1:7660-8566 GCF_001194135.2 Octopus bimaculoides | reverse complement strand
GAGCGTTGTATCTTGAAATAACCATTTTGCTTTATAAGGACACACGCACTGGCTATATTTCATTTTTTTGCGTTATTACAAGTCAACTTCTTAATTACAACCGATGCCGGTGTGTTTACGTCCCCGTAACTTAGCGGTTCGGCAAAAGAGACGGATAGAATAAGTACTAGGCTTATAAAGAATAAGTCCTGGGGTCGATTTTCTCGACTAAAGGTGGTGCTCCAGCATGGCCGCAGTCAAATGACTGAAACAAGTAAAAGAGTAAAAGAATATTAATGTTTTTTTTTACATTTGTCACCGCATTTTGGCCACCCCTTTATCATCCCAGTTTTCTTCAGCGCCCCCACCCCTGGATCTTTCCACTGTCCTTAAGAGGGCAGTACTGCTCACTTAGAGAACCACTGCCCTAAGATATCATACTGTACAGTACTATTGAATATACCCTATCCGACAATACTGTACTATGTACAATACTGTACTGCATTGTACTGTACTTTACACTAGACGTTAACAACCTCCGTTTTTAATTAGATGCTTTAATGAACATATTCAATTCAGCTAATGTCAAATTTAAGTTTAATTCACTTCTAATTAAATTTTAATTTATTTATATTTGCTACAGTTCTATCTCGATCTTTTAACGATATGAATAATGATGAATAAATTATTGATGATGACGATGATGACGACGACTACGACAACAACAAAATCAACAGTCATTACAACAACAGTAATAATAATAATAATTTATACTTTCGGTTAATTAGGTTTCTCTTTTGACTTCGATCTATTTTTTTAAATGAAATATTTGTTGAAATATTAAATACAGTCGCTGCCAATTACGTCTGCATTAGACCCGTTGTTGTTATCGTTGTCGTTGTCATCGATAGTGGTGGCCATGGCAAT
>NW_026348384.1:5895-6841 GCF_001194135.2 Octopus bimaculoides | reverse complement strand
ATATATATATATATATATATATATACCGGAGTGAGCACATAAATGCAACAAGGTGGAAAAACGAGTACTCAAATACCAGAGGTAGAGTAATATGCTTTATTTAAAAGCAGCAGAAATATAACAAAAGACTGTTACTTGGAGTTTCACATTCCCGCTCGTCAGACAGTTTTTCTAACAAATATATATCTATAGTGAGAAGAGGAATATAATATCCAATCGGATGGATAGGAAAGCCTTCTTTTTTTCTGTCCAGGGCTTATATGCCCCTTTATTAGACTATTTTCCTCAGCCATTGCATGGTGATTGCCATAAGTTTTAAGCTTATATAAATACTATTATTATTATTGACAGGATTGTAAACTCGGCACTGTATATTAAAACTAATCGCACCGAAAGCATATATATATATATATGTGTGTGTGTATGTATAGTAAAGAAGGGATATAATATCCAGGTAGATACCGAACTTCTCTATCTAAAATGCCCAGACTGGTTTCTTCAAATTGGTGCGTTTTATGGTAAATTTCCTTTAACTCCCATCTGATATTACAGTGTTTTCCCAGCCACACACACACACACACACACACACACACACACACACACACACACACACACACACGTATACACAACAAAAAGTATAGGTAGATATAGATACATTCACACATACAGATATACGTACATGCATACATGCATAGATATATATACATGCATACATACATCAATATATATACATGCTTATATAAATATATATAAATGCATACATAAATATCTATACATGCATACACATATACATGCGTACATACATAAATATATATACATAGATACATACATATATACATGGATACATATATACATGCTTATATATCTACATACATACATAAATATATATATATATATAAATATTCATACATTCATACATACATAAATATATATATATATATATATA
>NW_026348384.1:3714-5609 GCF_001194135.2 Octopus bimaculoides | reverse complement strand
TATATATATGTGTATATATATATATACAGGCATATAATATGCACAGTCATATTATATTATATTTTCTTCTTGGTTAACCACGGTTAGTAAACAATCTCCATTTATAGAAATTCCGCCTTATTACAAAGATTTACTTTAATATCCCTTAATCTTACTTAATCTCCACTTAATGAAATGTACCCATCTAGATTCGAACTCTCACCGCAGTTATAATTACGGTCACCAAGAACTGATATTTTACCCTGAGTATGGCCCCAGTTTTCCTTTCTATAGCGTTCTTCGTAACCCCAGAAGTGTACGTGGTACGACTCTAGGAATCTGTACCAGTGGTCTAGTTTCTATTCCCAATCACAGCATTTAATGTAAAAAGCAGGGTTACCACGACATCCACTATTCGTTATTCCTTTACCTCCTCATTCATCACAATGTCTATCGATGATGGATGCATCCGTTTGTTAAAGGTCAAACAATTCTTTTAGCGAATGGACACACACACACACACACATACACACACACACATACACACACACACACATACACACACACACACATACACACACACACACACACATGTATGTACTCTTTACTCTTACTCTTTTACTGTTTTACCTGTTTCAGTCATTTGACTGCGGTCATGCTGGAGCACCACCTTTTTTAGTCGATCAAATCGACCCCAAGACTTATTCTTTGGAAGCCTAGTACTTATTCTATCGGTCTCCTTTGCCGAACCACGAACTTACCGGGACGCAAACACACCACCATCGGTTGTCAAGCGATGTTGGGGGACAAACACAGACTCACAAACATATACACACACATACGCATAGATACATATATACGACAGGCTTCTTTCAGTTTCCGTCTACCAAATCCACTCACAAGGCTTCGGTCGGCCCGAGGCAATAATAGAAGACACTTGCCCAAGGTGCCACGCAGTGGGAATGAACCCGGAGCCATGTGGTTTGTAAGAAAGCCACTTACCACACAGCCACTCCTGCGCCTATGTATAAATATAATAATAATCCTTTCTACTATAGGCACAAGGCCTGGAATTTGAGGGGAGGGGGATAGTCGATTGCATCGACCTCAGTACTTGACTGGTACTTAATTTATCGACCCCGAAAGGATGAAAGGCAAAATCGACCTCGACGGAATTTGAACTCAGAACGTAGCGACGGGCGAGAGCATTTTGTCCAGCGCGCTAACGATTCTGCCAGCTCACAGCTGACGTACCATTCCACGGTCGCAATCTTTTCTCCGCTTGATATTGGTTGGTCGAAGAAGTGGCTTCCTTCTTGCTGCTCTGTTAAAGTAGCCAAGTTTGTGGGGATACCTAACAGCTGTTCTGGGACTGACATTAACTTGTTCTTCTATGTCAGAGGTTTGGCAACAAGGATCTCCTCTACACTTCTCTGAATAAGCGAAGCATTATATCAGAGGGCCCTTCTCCTCTTTGGTGAATTGCACAATCATTCTATTGACTATAGAAAGCAGGATCCCAAGGTTTTCTGCGATTTTACGCTAAGTCCACCTTCAAATTGATCCACAACACGGCCTTTTTGAAATTCGGACAGTTCCAAAGCTTCTTTCGCACGTGGCATGATTAAAGAATCACATATAGAACCCAAAACGTAAAAATGTCTTTTGATAAAAAAATATAACTCTTTTCAAGTTAAAATAAACATACAACGATGTTATATAGGGTGTCTATTTACTTATGTCATATGCGTATGTGTGTGTTTGTGTGTGTCAACACACAAACACATACTCTTTTACTCTTTTACTTGTTTCAGTCATTTGACTGCGGCCACGCTAGAGCACCGCCTTTAGTGGAACAAATCGATACCAAGACTTATTCTTTGTAAACCTAGTACTTATTCTATCGGTCTCTTTTG
>NW_026348384.1:3188-3704 GCF_001194135.2 Octopus bimaculoides | reverse complement strand
TGTGTGTGTGTGTGTGTGTGTGTACGTTTGTACGTGTGTATGTATGTATATATTATGTGTGTGGGTATATGTATATACTGACATCCAGTCCAATCATCTGTACTATCCCAGAATCAAGGTTCTGCAGATCAGAAGAATACGATTCTATCGCCACCCTCCCTACCTGGCACGAAGTTGTCTCTCAGTACTCAATACGTTAATAGTAATAATAATAGTAGTAGTATTAGTAGTAGTAGTAGTAGTAGTAGGAGGAGTAGTAGTAGTAGTGTTTGCTTAACGGTTTATTTTGATAACAATACATGCATCTTTGATTTTAATAAGCGAATGTTTCCTAATTCACTTTATGAGAAGATTTAGGACCCACTTATTTTGATTAAACTACGGATAAAATTATCTGTGATTACAATAAGCGGCTTCAAATCTTTGTGTGTGAGTATGTGTCCATACATACATACATACATACATACATACATACAAACATACAAACATACATACATATATATATATATATATATA
>NW_026348384.1:0-321 GCF_001194135.2 Octopus bimaculoides | reverse complement strand
AATATACATATACATAAATATAGATAGATATATGAATATATAGATATATGTATGTATGTGAGTGTGTGTATATATATATACAGAGTGTGTGAGTGTGTGTGCATATGTGTGTGTGTGCGTGTGTGTGTGCATTTGAGTGTGCATATGTGTAGGGAAGCGGAGGGTGCATCTGTGCATATGCGTTATGAGAGGCTATGTTGCGTGTGCGAGTTGTTAGAATGTTAAATTTTGCAATTTCATTACTTAACTTTCAAGATAAACGGAAACGTACTATGTGTGCATGTATGTATGTATGTATGTATGTATGTATGTATGTATGTA
>NW_026348383.1:0-749 GCF_001194135.2 Octopus bimaculoides | reverse complement strand
TATATATATATATATATATATATATATATGCATATATGCATATGTATATACATATATGCATATAGTATGTATATATAAGTGTGTGTGTAAAAATCACTAGAAAACCGTTAAAAGCACATAAAATCATGTTAGTGTAAAATAAATAATATAAGCATATAAAATCATATCAAAATGCGTACAGTAAATGTTAAGATACACACCATAAAGTAGTGTAGCTTAGTGAACAAATTCATGAAATCATCTATGTTGTCTTATCGGTCTTTCGGAGCTTATATCGCACCGTAGTTCCAATATCTGCTGTTAGGCGTCCTTGTCACTCATGATACCCGCGATTGTTTTGAATTCAGATATGTTTACGTTTCTTTATATGTTACTTTCTCATTCTCATTCATTTGTGATTTATTTTTTGCCCCCATGGCTCCTAAGAAAATTCAAAGTGAAGGTACTAAGTGTCATGTTATAGCGCTAGAAGATAAACTGGCTGTGATAAAAGGCCACGAAAAAGGTGAAAAAGTGGTAACAAATGCACGATTTTGGCGGGATGAGTCGGACAAATGCATCGATGATTATACATGACAAGGACAAGATTTTAGCCCAGAGCAAATCTGAAGCCCTAGTTGATATTTTAACAATTATATCCAAACAGTGTAAAGTGTCTATTTTCCTTCTTTAATACAATTCACTAGGTGGGGCTAATCGAAATTCCTAGTTTTCTGTTACTACCATATATATATATATTATAAATATAT
>NW_026348382.1:0-573 GCF_001194135.2 Octopus bimaculoides | reverse complement strand
CTCTCTGATGTATTTAACGACATGTTGACATGACGAAATTGGAATGTCTGTTGTAAAATTATTAGGTAACAAGAATTTTCCATGTCCTGCCATGTCTAAAATTACGCCAGACAGTACTAGAATGGTTGTTCCAGGTCTGGAAATACATCAAAATGTCGTTGTTGTTGTTGTTGTTGTTGAGCTCCAGTTCATCCCTGAATAAGCAAACTCCTATCAACGTCATTCCAGCGTGACCATCTTTTCTTTTAAAATATATCTGTGACTGTATTTATCCATCGTATCCATTATTTATGTAAGACAGAAGAGTGAAATATCTCGGAGATTTGGCTGCTATTTCTAAAATGTTAAGGGAGCCGTTTCTATGCAGCCTCTTCTGTATCATATAAAAGGGAGTTTCAACATTGTGGGATAATTTATTGAAAATTCGGTGGAAATCTGTGGGTCACATCCTTCATCCAAAGGACACACATTCGGTGGCACCGTTTATAGCCGTTTAAAAATTTTACTAGTTTTGTTGTTCTTTTATATTCTTTTATTCTTTTATTTGTTTCAGTCATCTGACTGTGGCCATGC
>NW_026348381.1:0-200 GCF_001194135.2 Octopus bimaculoides | reverse complement strand
TATATATATATAATGTATTACATATATTATACACACACACACACACACATATATGTATAATGTATAATAACGTATATATTGATGTATAATGTATAATATAACGTATATAATAATGTATATAGTAATGTATATAGTAACGTATATATGTATTATGTATAATAACGTATATATTACATATGTATAATAACGTATATATTACA
>NW_026348379.1:0-209 GCF_001194135.2 Octopus bimaculoides | reverse complement strand
AGCGTGCTGAGGCATCGCCCCCTTTCGATACCAATCTGGCTATAACCAGTTCTGGCTCTGTAGTACAAATGTTTTGTTTCATAAGTTTTGAATTAAAATCTTCCACCAAATCTTAGTCACAATTGATGTTCCTAACACTAGGTTAATGATAAATAAGTGATTTTACTAAATTCTTTGTTATATTTAAAATTAATTGATAGAAACACAGA
>NW_026348378.1:0-289 GCF_001194135.2 Octopus bimaculoides | reverse complement strand
ATATATATAATGTGTATATATATATATAATGTGTATATATATATATATGTATATATATGTATATATATATATATGTGTCACATATATTGGAGTTTCTTATACCTGTTAAAATGTCTATCTGATGAGCAATGTTGTTTATATCCTCTCTGATAAGATTGATGCATTACTCACCATTATTCATCTTGTCAGATGTATTTTGAATGTATCCATCGAAACATATGTAGATGATATGAAGATATAAATGATTTAATAACATCTTAAGCGTTTGTCTCCATTTTCAATTTTTCAC
>NW_026348377.1:0-529 GCF_001194135.2 Octopus bimaculoides | reverse complement strand
ATATATATATATATGTACACACACACACATATCTAGGTCTCTAAGTGTGCATGTGTGTGTATGTTTATAAACATATACGATCGCAAATACATACACGCAACTACATCACATCCAGATTATCCTCTGCTTTTCCGTATTATCGGAATATTTGCCCTATATACTCGATGTTCTATATATTTCCAGCGTCAGAAGCAACATCTACCGAGAAGTATGTCACAAAGACTTCTGTTCTTCCAAATATATATATGGAGAAGATGTGGAGGCTTGCTGGAAGTCAAGTGATATGAAGGCAGGGTGAGGGGTAGAAGAGTATTGATTTTTCTTTAAGTTATACTGTCGCTGTAGCATGTAAGTTTGGATCAGCGTTTCCATTTTGCGACAGTTAAAGTTTTAAGCCTCTCAAGACAGGGACATTTTGTAATCCATACAACAGATTAAATATCCCCAGTTAGAAATATCAAGTTTGTTTTGTCAGCACTTCAAATAATAACAATAATAATAATAATAATAATAATAATAATAATAATAA
>NW_026348376.1:0-265 GCF_001194135.2 Octopus bimaculoides | reverse complement strand
GATAGATAGATAGATAGATAGATAGATAGATAGACGCGTTTACACTTTTTAACTCATCACCCCTAAGGAGCTAATATAGATCCTTGTTACAGTTAATTTCCATCGGTTAGTGGAATTTTGAATTATTATGTTTACACTATTGTGTTTCTAGGGATAAGTCACAAATAGATACTAGAAAGAAACTTGCAATAAGACATTGGAGATCTTAGAATGCAAATTAAAATGAAGGGATTAATTTTATTTAATTTGATAACTGGTTATTAAA
>NW_026348375.1:0-329 GCF_001194135.2 Octopus bimaculoides | reverse complement strand
CTTTATTTTATATCGACCTATATTATATTATATATTTGAAATTTTTATTCCTTTCATTCGTATTAACTTTTATTCGTATTTATTTTAACTTCTATGAATTGATATTTACGTGTATTATATACATTTAACTCAATTTTTTTCATTTGTATGTTATCGGTTGAAACAATATATTTGTGTATAAAATTTTATACTATATATTCTGTTTCTTGCATCTTATATATTTATCATTCTTTTATTTATTATTTCTTCTTACGCTATTTTTCTTACGGTATATCTTCTTATTCCTTATATTTGACGGATTATGTTGTATTTCTTATATATGTTCATTG
>NW_026348374.1:0-336 GCF_001194135.2 Octopus bimaculoides | reverse complement strand
AAAAAATTGAATAGTGTTCAGTCAATGGTCAATCAACACACACACATTTACATGTATATGTGTATAGTTTCTATATCAAGCCCTAGTGTGTTTATTTGGTTATTTGCATCATTCCCATATCAGTTCAGCTGGATTCCTCTCATAACCACTCTTTACCCTGTGGACTTAGTCCTCAATAAAGATTTGAATGTAAGCCATTTGTGCACTACTATGTTTTTTTATATTGAGCATATATATATATATATATAATATGGGAGAATTTACGAAAAAAACAACAACAGACGAGGGACAGGTGGTGTAAACAACAAAAGGATGTATTAGTTTAACGCTCAGGAA
>NW_026348373.1:0-391 GCF_001194135.2 Octopus bimaculoides | reverse complement strand
CTGAAATTTGCTTCTTTTTTGCAACTCTTCATTCAAAGTCCTTCAAAAGCGTTCTTATGCAACATAGCGACATATCGACAGAATTTCAGCCTCTCTAATATTTGTACGTCGATGTTTAATAACTTCCTTTTTACTACCTTTGTTCTTTCAGATATTTTTGGCAGCCTCCCAGATGTGTACTTCGCACAACAACGCCCGTCTTCAATCCACATCTCGACTACGTTATTCACTGTTTCATGGTTAATAACAAAAACGTAAGCTATAGGCGAAAGTGTGACTCTATGTTAAGTAGTTTGCTTCCTAGCCGTATAGCTCCAGGTTCAATTTCAATGCCGGCATCTCAGACAAGTGTCTTACACTAAAGTCCTGGGTCGATGAAAGCTTTGTGAGA
>NW_026348372.1:0-698 GCF_001194135.2 Octopus bimaculoides | reverse complement strand
TACATGCATATGCATATATATGTGTGCACATGTGCGTAATAATGTATGTATTTGTGAAAATGTATGTTTATAAAAATGAATGCATTTGTGTATATGTGCACCTGAAAATATGCTACATACTAACATATTGAAAGCGTAAATATGCTTGACAATTCCCATGGTATTGAATACTAACTTATATTCACGTGTACATAATTGTGTATGTGTATGATTGTACGAGTACACATACATAAGCGTGATTGCATGTGTGTATATGCATGTGTATATGTAGGTACGTGTATGTACGTACATGTTTATAGATGTAAATAGTAAACAAGTTAAAAAATCATCACGTTCCAGAATGCGAAATTGTAAATAAATTGCTACAGCAACAATGGATTCGACTGTGAAAAGTCGTATTAGAGTCACGGCTGATGATTAATCTGAGGATTCGTTAAAGTCTTTAGAAACACGACACTCTAATTAACGAAATTTTATGAGCTGAACTATGTGTGTATATGCGTATATGCGTATATGTGTATCTGTGTATATGCGTAGACTATGTGTGTATATGCGTATCTTTTTATGTTCGCATGTATGTAAGTATTCACGCACTATCACACACATGCGCGCGCACACACATACGCACGCGCACGCACACACACACGCATACACACACTCACACACACATGATTCAAACTCACAAACACTCACGCGCA
>NW_026348371.1:0-780 GCF_001194135.2 Octopus bimaculoides | reverse complement strand
ATGCCATCTTCAGCTGCACAAATGAATAAATGGAATTTTAACAAGTAGGACACATTAATATAATGTTTATGAACACTTCCCCATAGTGCCCTTAAATAAAAGTTCCTCTGTATTAACAGCTTACGTTTCTTAGCGCCTTGCCTCTTTAACTGGTAATTAACATCATGATTTAAAGTCTACCCCTACTCTGCCTCTTTTTATAGACAGTTACTTATATCCAACTGACTACTCCTAATGACTTATTTCCTCCCTGGGAAACAGGGATACATATGATAATATTTATGACCATACCTAGCTATGAACTGTCAACTCACTCTTGTCTTTTATTCAAAATAGACAGTCTTCTAGTCTGAGATTTATTAGTTGATAAAGAGATAAATGAATTAGAAATGAATTACAACCCTTACAACTCTATGGCCCCATTATGCTCCATAGAAGTTGTAGTCTATTCTTAGCTACAATAGCGACGACATGAACTTCTTCCATCTTCTTGCTCTGTTAAAATATTTAAGAAACATTATATTAATGTGTCCTACTTGTTAAAATTCCATTTATTTATTTGTGCAGCTGAAGATGGCTTTGCATTTAAATTGATGTAATGATTGCATTGTTCAATTAAATGAAGCCGCATAAAATGGTCGTACTGCATTACTACTTGATATCCTGTTGCTAATTCTGATTTTATTCGCCTTACTTCGAGCTGTGCAGAGAATACGGGACTGACTTAGTGCTTCAACGTAAATACCTAATTCAATTAAATTGCAAATATATATATATATA
>NW_026348370.1:0-540 GCF_001194135.2 Octopus bimaculoides | reverse complement strand
ATTGGTTGTCAAGCGATGGTGGAGAGACAAACATACACATAGATAGATACAACAAGCTTCTTCTAGTTTCCATCAGGCCTTGATTGGCCTGAGGCTATAAGTAGAAGGGTGTGTTTACGTCCCCCATAACTTAGCAGTTTAACAAGAGACCAATAGAATAATAAGTACTAGGCTTCAGAAGTCCCAGGGTTGATTTGCCCCACTAACAGCAGTGCTCCAACATGGCCACAGTCAAAATAATTCACTACAGCTAGAATCCTTTTGTCCAAAGACGAAAGGGATCAGGACCACACAGCAGGTGGACCCACCAGTCAAATAAAAAAAACAAATTCCTCTCAAAATAGAGTTGAAATTGAAATGATGAAGGTAGAAGGAAGAGGTATGTATACATGATAGAAGTGGGGGTGATTGGCATGGACTGGATGGGAGGGAGGGGCAGGAGGAAGAAGCAGAAAAAGGACCTTTTTTTTTTTTATAAACTTGACCACTAGTTGCTTCTGCTCTCACCTTCCATCAACCACTTACTAAGGTGCACTTAGA
>NW_026348369.1:0-572 GCF_001194135.2 Octopus bimaculoides | reverse complement strand
TATATATATATATATATATACATACATACATACATATAAGAGGGATGGCCACTAAGTGGTCATCCAATATGCTAGAAGTAGATCCCATATGGTCTGACCACTAAGAAAAGATTGTTCTCAAAAAATTCAGCAAACGCCACGTTCTCTAACCGGTAGGATTGAAAGGGAAAGAAAATTATTTTCTGCAGAATTATTTCCGGTTTTTGGCGCGCCAAAACGAAAACATTTGAAATATACCCACAAATGTAATTGGCAAAACTATATGCATGTTCTATCTCGTGTGGACGTCTCGTGTATAGTTCTGCAGTGCGAACATTTACGTATGTAAATATGTAAATGGTAACAATGAAATCTGGTTTGTGACTAATCATTATATTTTGTATCTCTTCATTTGTCTTGCTCGCTTACGTTCTGGCGTTTGCTGAATTTTCTTGAGAACAATCTTTTCTTAGTGGTCAGACCATACGGGGTCTACATCTAGCATATTGGATGTATACCTAGTGGTCATCCCGCTTAAATGTATGTAATATAATTTTTTTGAATCTTCAGATTTTATCAATATGCTAGGCCAC
>NW_026348368.1:0-466 GCF_001194135.2 Octopus bimaculoides | reverse complement strand
ATATATATATATATATAAATTGAATATAGAGATTTACTATTGACAATCCAATAATGTTTTTACATTATAATATATTAAATACTATGAATATAATATAACATAACATATTATATAACATAAACAATTATAAATACCATAAAAGGCTAACAAATTGTTTCGACTGATATATATATTTTTCCTGATATACATGATCACAGATGGAAACAATTTGTTAGCCTTTTATGGTTTTTATAATTATTTGTTATATAATATTGTTATGTTATATTATATTCATTGTATTTAATGTAATACTGTAATATAATAAATTATTGGATTGTCAATAGTATATCTCTATATTTATTTTATCTCTATAATTGAATTATCTCTATAATTGAATTATCCCAATATTTATATGGAATCCCCAAATGACGTACCAGCGAGTTAGATGTTTAAGACACCCCTTTGAAGGATTTCCTTTCCTCAGTTT
>NW_026348367.1:0-214 GCF_001194135.2 Octopus bimaculoides | reverse complement strand
GGAGGGGTTAGGTTGATTACATCAACCCCAGTAGCACAACTGGTACTTATGTCATTGACTCTGAAAGGATGAAAGGCAAAGTCAACCTCAGCAAAATTTGAACTTAGAACATAAGTTAAGAACTTAAGTTTCAGATTTTGGCCACAAGTTTGAGGGGATGGGGAAAGTTTATTACATTCACCCCAATATAATAATAATAATAATAATAATAATA
>NW_026348366.1:0-392 GCF_001194135.2 Octopus bimaculoides | reverse complement strand
GTGTGCTGAAACAAAAGCAATTGCAGCGTGGAAGATGTTTGTAAGCCATTTAAGAACACACAGAAACTGTTAGTTTCACTTCAACATTTAAATTTAACTTGTCAAAATATTTTCGTCGCTTTGAAGCCGGTAGTTTTAATCTACTTAATAATTTTACAGTTTGGTTTGTAACCCATTTATAGTAAGATATATAAATATGTGTGCATCGGCTTTTATATTTGAACTCTAGGGACGATATAGTATTTTTCTGAAACAGACTGACACTAAAAACAAAAGACTTGAATGCTGTACGTTGGATGAAAACTTTTAGACAACCGTGTTTCGACTATATTCTGTTCCCGCTCAGATTCCTCCATTTTTAAAAGATGGTAAAGATAAGAAAAGAAAAAAAA
>NW_026348365.1:0-306 GCF_001194135.2 Octopus bimaculoides | reverse complement strand
TATATATACATACTAGGGGTTACCCAAAAGAAACCAGAATTTTGCAATGTTATTTTATCCACTTGCTTTTACATGTTTACACTTTCATCTCCTTCAAAGTATCCATTTGAAGCATTGCATTGGTATAGACACGCTTTCAACTGCCTGAAGCAATGCTGGAACTCTTGCGAAGTGATGCCTTTTAATGCCTCTATTGTTTTTTTCTTCACCTCCTCCACATCTACAAATTCCATAGCATCAACTTTCATCCCCAGTGATCATCATCATCATCATCATCATCATTGTTTAACGTCCGCTTTCTATGCT
>NW_026348364.1:0-282 GCF_001194135.2 Octopus bimaculoides | reverse complement strand
GATCCACGAATTAAGTACTCCAAATAATCGGAGAGAAAGAGAAAGAGACAGAGAGATGGAGAGAGGGAGAGAGGGGGAGTAGGAGAGAGATACGTACATATACGCGCATAAATCTTAAATTATAACTGTGTCACATATATACGGTATATTAAAGGCCGTTGAAAATATAAACTGATATAAAACTGAACACGAAATGTAGTCAGATATATGTTTTATATCAATGAAAAGCATACATAATATATGTGTGTGTCTGTGTGCGTGCGTGTGCGTGTATGTATGTGT
>NW_026348363.1:0-261 GCF_001194135.2 Octopus bimaculoides | reverse complement strand
ATATGGGTGTAGCTATGAACAGATATATATAATGGATATTTACATATACACGCGCACAAACACACACCCACTCTCACACACACACACAAACACACAAACACATTTATACATAGATATGTCTGAATGTGGCACTCCCAGTACACGCATAGTTATTCATTTATACTTTTCTTGTGTATATAGTGTTTTATATATGCATAAATACATATATGTATACATGTGTGTATATAAAAATTATAGATATATCAACACAAACTTTTATAT
>NW_026348362.1:0-571 GCF_001194135.2 Octopus bimaculoides | reverse complement strand
TGATATATCATTGTGTGTGTTTGTGCTTGTGTTTGTCTCTCATCATCTCTTGACAACTGGTGTTGGTGTGTTTATGTCCTTGTAAGCTAGCAGTTCATCAAAAGAGACTGATCAAATAAGTACCAGGTATGTAAAGAAAAGAAAATAAAAACCTACTGGAATCGATTTATTCAACTAGATTCTCTAATGCAGAGCCCCAGTATGGCCATAGTCTATTGCATAAAACACGTAAAATATACAAAACAAAATTTGCTTGTATGGGGTGGATTTTTGCTGTAATTAAATAAATACTATATAGCCTAGTGCAATGATATGCCCAGGGCAAATGATTTGCAATGATTTGTCAGGGGCTGCTAAGATGGCTTTTCATGTAGGTACCTCATATTTATGTAATGATGGGGATGAGGAAAATATTCTTTTAGTCTTTTACTTGTTTCAGGACTTATTCTTTGAAAGTCTAGTGCTTATTTTATCAGTCTGTTTTACTGAACGGTTAAGTTACAGGGATGTAAACACACCAAAAGTTGTCAAGTGATAGTGGTGGGGACAAACAGGCACACAAATATATATA
>NW_026348361.1:0-200 GCF_001194135.2 Octopus bimaculoides | reverse complement strand
TATATACATACATATATATATATATACATACGTATACATACATACATATACATACATACATATATATATATATTCATATATATATACATTCATATATACAAATATATATTTCAATATTAATAATAAACGGGTAAAATTGGTTAATTCATTAATTAATCAATTAATTAATTAATAATTAATAATTTTACCAAGTAGTTTGG
>NW_026348360.1:0-263 GCF_001194135.2 Octopus bimaculoides | reverse complement strand
GGTGCGGTGAGTTAAGTGGTGTAAATATGTAGATAAGAACAATAATACGTTTGACATTTGCTGTGATAAGTTTGTGAAGAGACAGAAGGTGACTAGTTGAATAGGGTTTAACAGATATGGGTGATTGCCACTGTTTGGGTGACATTTTAAGTGTCAATGATGTTGTCGTTGTTGCTGCTGTTGTTGTTAGTGGTAGTCCTGTAGTTCAGACACAGATCAATCTTGATGTTAATGAAAGATTGTATCCTTTTCTTTTTCTTTTT
>NW_026348359.1:0-395 GCF_001194135.2 Octopus bimaculoides | reverse complement strand
CATTTGATTGTGACCATGCAGGAGCACCACCTTTTGTCGAGCGGATTGACCCTAGGATTTATTCTTTATAAGCCTAGTATTTATTCTATCGGTCTCTTTTACCGAACTGCTAATGTTTCGAGGGCGTATACACATCATCATATACACACAAACATACATACATACATACATATATATATACATATATATAAATATGGATATGTATATATATATATAAATATATAAATATATATATATATATATATGTGTGTGTGTGTGTGTGTGTGTATTTGTTTATCTACGTATCTATGTATTGTGTATCTTCCTATCTATGTATTTATCTATATATCTATCGGTTTGTTTATGTATCTATGTATCTATGTATATATGTATATATATATATATATACATATATA
>NW_026348358.1:0-367 GCF_001194135.2 Octopus bimaculoides | reverse complement strand
GTTTATCTTTATGTAAGAGTTGTAAAGTATTTGATAATATATTTCACATAGTAGAAATATCATCTAAGATAGAAATTAATACGTCGAGTGGAAGAGATTGACATATTTACGATATGAGAACCTTTTCAGCAAACTCTGGGTTTCCCTCTTGGCTGTTTACAACTCTCATGAAAATCCAAGAGAAAAGCTGTAAATATACAGTCAAATTTTTGATATGATACAATGTAAAATTGGTTTTCAATTTTGACACAAGGCCAGTAATCTTGAGGTAAATAGACTACTTTGAGCCCAGTGCTCAACTGGTACCTATTTTTTTTACCCTGAAAGGATGAAAGGCAAAGTTGACCTTGACAGAATTTGAACTCAG
>NW_026348357.1:0-329 GCF_001194135.2 Octopus bimaculoides | reverse complement strand
ATTATTATTATTATTATTATTATTATTATTATTATTATTATCCTTATCGTCATCATCATCATCATCGTTGTTGTTATGAGAAACTCTATTTGGGTTGTTATTGTCGTGTAAGTTCTTGTTATTGTCATTGAAGTCTTCATTCACATTGTTATTGTTGTTAATGTAAATACATTAGGTGACAGTATGATGTTGATGGCGGCGGCGGCGGCTGTGGTGTGGTGGTGGTGGTAATAATGATGACTTTGATTAGTGTTTAAGACGTGTGTGTGTGTTTATATATCGTTTGCACCTACATTTGCACATTCTTACATTCAGACATATATATATAT
>NW_026348356.1:0-314 GCF_001194135.2 Octopus bimaculoides | reverse complement strand
CAATAAATAAATATCGAGGAATTTTTCTTTTTCGTATAGAATTACCAAACTGTGTTTAAGAAAGTAAAAAGAACAAAAGCAAAAACAAAAACAAAAACATAAAACATAAACAAAAAAAACCACCGATGGAATTTTTTTTTTCTTCTTTTTTTGCTAAAATATCCTTGAGGTTACCAAGGAAAGAAATGGGTGAACACGATTGATGTACAAGAGAAAATAGCAGCCAAATATTCCACAAATCAGATGCTACTACATAAAAAATAAAATGATGCTACTACTACTACTACTACTACTACTACTACTACTACTACTAC
>NW_026348355.1:0-445 GCF_001194135.2 Octopus bimaculoides | reverse complement strand
CAGTCAAACAGGCAAATGGGTGGGGGGTGATGAGATGATAAGCAAAAGAATGAAAATATACGCATTTGAATATATGCATATACTTATGTATGTGCATGTGTGTATGCATGTATATCTGTATATATATATATATATATATATATATAGATATATATATATATATATACATATGGATATATATACATATATAAATGTATGCATATACATGTACATATATAGATGTATATGCATATATAAATATACATATGTATACATGTAGGTATTTATATGCATGTATATATATCAATGCATATATATATAAATATATATCTGTGTCTGTGTGTGAGAGTAGGCATGTGTATATATATATATATATGTATATATATATGTATATATATATATATATATGCTTATGTAGATATGTGTGTGTATATGCATATGAAAAAATATATATTTTCATTTTGTG
>NW_026348354.1:0-551 GCF_001194135.2 Octopus bimaculoides | reverse complement strand
GGTAAGCAAGCTACTTACCACACAGCCACTCCTGCTCCTATATATATGCAATAAAAAAAATGGATGGTCGCGGATGGAAGGCCTTTGATCATAAATCTGTTGGATCCGGGACTGCTTTGGGACTCAGTGATAACATTATCTTTAAGCTCTTATTTATTCACACTTCATAAATTAGCAAATGTAATTCTATCTGAATTAAACTTCTGAATTCAGGGCGGAACCAGAGATACTGTGTCACATATATTTTGAATGAGGCAACAACTGAACCTCGATCTGCTAAAACTAACAACCAAATTTCTCTCCAATCATGGGGAAAGACTCTTTATCATTGATCTACAGATATCACAACTCTTCTCCCTTCACCTTTTCTTCTTTCTCCTTTTCGTCCTCTTTTTCCTTCTCCTACTCCTTACCTTAATAAAACAATGTAGAAATAAGTGAATCTAGTGCAGCTGTACTAAACCAAACCAACAACAATAACATTAAAAGCAAAGCAACATATAAGAATGGTAGTAGTAGTAGTAGTAGTAGTAGTAGTAGTAGTAGTAGTA
>NW_026348353.1:0-356 GCF_001194135.2 Octopus bimaculoides | reverse complement strand
AAAAGCTCGACAAATGGGTACCACACGATTTGAATGAAAATCGGAAAACGCGCAGATATGAAATTTGCTCATCGCTTCTTCTCCGTAACCTGACCGATCCATTTCACTACTGTATTGTAACTTACGATGGAAAGTGGATTCTGTACAATAATAAAAAAAACGTTCTTAGTAGTGGTTGAACTAAAATGAAGCACTGAAAACCTTTTCCTAAACCCGATTTCTTCAAACAAGTTTATGATGACTGGTGGTGTACTGCTGGACTCATCCACTATAACTTTTTAAAACCCGGAAAAACCATTACTCAGAAACATATTGCCATGAAATTACCAAAATGAACGAAAAACTGCTACACACAC
>NW_026348352.1:0-630 GCF_001194135.2 Octopus bimaculoides | reverse complement strand
TTTCGTCCCAGCAAATTAAGATCAGAGATCTTGGTGACAATGTAAGGTATAAGATCCTGCTTACCGGTTGTCGGATCCTTGGTTTGACCCATGAAAGTTCCTAGAACAGGCAGGTCGTGCTTGCTGGCAGATTCATAGCGATGCTTGACATCTTGCAGCTTTGGTCTTCCAAGTTGTTTCCAGACTGACAAGGAAACAAAATTGCCTGTAGTAGCAGTGTCCAATTCCATTGAGAACAGTTTGTTCTGGATTGTTACTGGCACAATTAAACTATGAGCATCTTGGGGAACTTCACCTAGGATCGCCTTGACTAGCTCAGCTTTTGTGATTCTTTTCACAGGAGTTTGTGAATGGCCATTGCGTTGCTGATGTTGTTTTTTTCCTACACACCACTTGCAAATGTCCCTTTTTGTCACAAAAATGACATTTGGTTTCCTTGAAAGGACAGTCTGTCGCTTTGTGGGCCTTTCCACATCGGTAACATTTCTCCTGGTTTGTGGAATAAGACTGCTGATGTTTCTTTTGAGGACTCTTATTCTTGTTCTGTTGGACCTTGTAGACTTGCTTGTTTTTGGAACCATATACAGTTTCTTTTGCAACCTTTGCTGCGTCTTCTGTCTC
This sequence comes from Octopus bimaculoides, assembly GCF_001194135.2. Lineage (NCBI taxonomy): Eukaryota > Metazoa > Mollusca > Cephalopoda > Octopoda > Octopodidae > Octopus > Octopus bimaculoides. The sequence goes on along the minus strand of NW_026348352.1, from coordinate 9 downwards.
GATGGCAAC
>NW_026348351.1:0-457 GCF_001194135.2 Octopus bimaculoides | reverse complement strand
ATATAGTCCCTTTGAAGGTGTGGTAAGTAGCTACAGCAGAGAGCTCTTGTATATGCACACTTAGCAGGAACAAACATGGGACTACAAGTGAACGACTTAACCAAATACCCATGCCTGTTCAGTATGTGAAACCCTGCGGGTATCTATCTACATTTCCATGATTCTTTTTACCCAAATATTTCACTCACCCTGTCTCTGCCTCTTTCCCTCTCTCTCTCCCATTCACTGTTTATCTCTGTCTCTGTATCTCCTACATACATTTCATTCCAGGTGTTGTCTTTTGTTCACCTCAGCCGGTTTTCCTTCCTTCCTTCCGCCAATCTTTTCCTTTCAATCATCATATTCTATCTTCTTTGCGTCCCTGTTTTCTTAATATCCATCTTTCTGGCTAGAATCCTCTTCTATTCAACTATGTATGTACGTACGTATGTATGTATGTATGTATGTATGTATGTAT
>NW_026348349.1:0-283 GCF_001194135.2 Octopus bimaculoides | reverse complement strand
ACTTCATATTTATTTCCTTCGAATGTTTCCTCTCCATATTTTATAATTTTACTTCATTTTCATTTTTTCATGTTTTTTCGCCGTCGTATTATTCTGTCATTCAAACTTTCTTTCTGTTACATCTATTTTGCTTCATTTCCTACCTTCCCACATAGATGCTACATATTCATTTCTACTTCTTGTTTGAATGTATCTATTGCAAATTTTACTTTTTTCTCTCGCTCAGTTTTCCTCTCTTTCTTCTCTTCTTCTGCTATTATATTTGGTTTTTCTTTTTATCGTC
>NW_026348348.1:0-245 GCF_001194135.2 Octopus bimaculoides | reverse complement strand
GTGTGTGTGTGTGTGTGTGTGTGTGTGCGTGTGTGTGTGCATGCATGTGTGTAAGCATGTATAACTGTACAGGTTTGTGTGTGAGTGTGTGTGTACATATTTATGTATGTATATACACACATGTATTTCTGTGTCTATGTGTGTGCACAAGCACTGAGACTATGTGCTTATACACAGGTATATACACATGCAAGCTATATACACACAATCATATATATATACATACATATACATACATATATATG
>NW_026348347.1:0-285 GCF_001194135.2 Octopus bimaculoides | reverse complement strand
TACATACATACATACATACATACATACATACATACATACATACAAGACATTCGGATGTGGAGCTTTGGTTCGAGAGTTCCTGGGTTTTGAGGAATGTGGCACCACTGATTAGGCATTATTGTTACTAGGTCTTCCTTGTCTCGGTGTTGTAACTACGCAATTGTAATTACCCTGCTATGGTTAATTAGGGTATATGATGAAGATTCATCTGAGCGCTGGTACGCAGAATTACACTTCGTTGATGTCACAGCATCTGACTTCAGTCTGACACTAGATATTAATCAT
>NW_026348346.1:0-435 GCF_001194135.2 Octopus bimaculoides | reverse complement strand
TATATATATATATACGTGACTGCATATACGTTTATTTATTCATAATAAATTTTATAGAATTTTCTTTATAAAATTGATTTTATGCGCGCCCATATTTCTATACGCCGACGCACAAAAGCATGCAAAAGATAAAAGACACACATATAAATAAACATACGATCATATAATGCTATTGCACTCACAGATGCATGTACTTCCAGAGGCATAGTACAATGTATACATGCAAACTCACACACCTGAATATAAGCAATAGTTTTGTCTGCTCTAAACTATGACTTGTTCTCTGACAACTATGTTAAAGAAATGTCAATAAATAAACAAGTTCTCACACAAACATCCTTATACAAGGAACATTCCCGCCATCAAGCAAAACACAGACACCAAATTCATACAGGCACACACAAAAGTACCAAATCTTTTGACACATAATGATAT
>NW_026348345.1:0-333 GCF_001194135.2 Octopus bimaculoides | reverse complement strand
CCCCACCAATTCTACGAGTTGACATAATGAATATTTTAGAAATAGATGTCATATACTATTTCCAGTTGATGATTGCAGAGCATGTTTCTCATGCACAGCATGAAATCAATTGATATTGGGATATGTATTAGCTGCCTTCGTATTCCATCCTGAAGGTAGGCCTATTTTTTAAAATATTCATTACATTGCATATATGTGTATTTATCATAGAACTGGTGGGTACCTATATGTTGCGATCCAGAATTGGGCAGCGAACGTATGGCCTGTGGTCCCAGTATTGGAGGAACCTTGAAACTAATGTTCATGTCGTTTGGGCAATGCTGGCGGTATATT
>NW_026348344.1:0-399 GCF_001194135.2 Octopus bimaculoides | reverse complement strand
TATATATATATATATGTATATATATATATATATATATATATATTGTTTGTATGTGAAGTGCGTATAGAATATATATTGTTGTACCTGTAATTCAAAGGGTCGGCCCTGTCACACACAGTGTCAAGCTGAATCTCCCTGAGAACTATGTTAAGCGTATAAGTGTGTTGTGGAGCGCTCAGCCACTTTCGCATTAATTTCACAAGAAGGTTATTCCGTCGATTGGATCAACTGGAACCCTCATCTTCATAACCGACAGAAGGTCAGTCATAGCTAAGGTACTTCTGTGAGATGTTGCACAGTAATACTAGATTGCTTCAAATATTACCTTCGTATGTTTTATATTTTAAATTATATATATATAATATATATACATATATATATATATAATATATATATACA
>NW_026348343.1:0-226 GCF_001194135.2 Octopus bimaculoides | reverse complement strand
TTGGTAAGCAAGCTACTTACCATACAGTCACTCCTACGCCTACATGTATATGCACTGAATTAAAAGACGATTGCTTTTTTTGATCGGTGTTAATATACGATTATATATTAGACTTATATAAGCTTCCCACATGTTTCTTTTCGATAAATCTCGCTTCATATCTTCCCCTTTCCGATTTTCTGTTATGCAGAAACTAAAATTTAGAAACAGTCTCAGAATTTGAATT
>NW_026348342.1:0-204 GCF_001194135.2 Octopus bimaculoides | reverse complement strand
ATAAATATATACGTTCATATATATTGTACATCTACCTCAGTCTATCTAGCTATCTATCTATAGCTATAGATGTGTGTGTATGTGTATGATGTACATATTTATACCTGTACATATATGTACGAATATGCGTGTATATATATGCATGTATATATGTATGCATATCCATCTGAACGTATATATACATATACATGCATATATACATGC
>NW_026348341.1:0-230 GCF_001194135.2 Octopus bimaculoides | reverse complement strand
GACGAACTAGAAACACCTGTAGAAAAAGCTAAGCGCTTGAAAACCCGTGCAAAAATTGCTGCCCTAGATATTATGACTGAAAAATGGCATGGAAAACCTCTGAATGGCAAATACCCAAAGAGACCGAATAATGCAGATATTGACAAAGCCCTTACCCACTAATTGTTAATGGCCTCTGGGCTGAAATCAGAAACAGAGGGGTTTATCATAGCAGCCCAAGATCAATTCCT
>NW_026348340.1:0-494 GCF_001194135.2 Octopus bimaculoides | reverse complement strand
GTATGTATGTATATATGTATGTATGTGTGTGTATGTATGTGTGTGTATGTGTGTATATGTTTGTGTATGTCTGTGTGTATGTGTGTATGTATATGTGTGTGTGTATGTGTGCATGTGCGTATGTATGTATGTATGTCTCCCATTTCTCTTGAATTTAGAGTAAATTCTGACCGGCCACCAAGATTATGACGTTAGGTATCATGATTTGACCATCATCCTTTGAATCTTAAGAAAGACTTGCAGAGTTTTATTGTTCCAGATATCTTGACCATTTGTAGCGCATGAATTAACGATTTGCGTTCTCTCTCCAAGATCCTAAGGTCAGTTATACTTTGTTCTATAAGGGTTGGTATGTACCCTGTTGCTCTAATATTAATGGAGCCGACTTAGTTAATGTATGTATGTATGTACGAAATCTTCTGCGTGTATGTATGTATGTACGTATGAATTTTGTATGTGTATATGTATATATGTACGTATGAATTTTGTGTGTA
>NW_026348339.1:0-280 GCF_001194135.2 Octopus bimaculoides | reverse complement strand
TTTTTTTTTTTTTGCTAAATATACACACGCACTAAATATTCGTTCTTCACTTCAGATTTATTATTGTCCTTATTTTATGTCCCTTGTCAGGAAATCTTTCGTCACACATATGTGCCTCTTCAGCAACTCTCTATCCCACGTTCCTCCTCCTGTTCTATTTAGTCCGCTCAGATATGAGGACAGTCCAAGCTTTCATCTAAAGGATAGGTAGACTTCAAATGTTTCCCTAGCTTTCAAATGATTTGTCTATTTTAAAAGTACTACCGTTGTTTAAATTTGG
>NW_026348338.1:0-445 GCF_001194135.2 Octopus bimaculoides | reverse complement strand
TATCCAAGCACACATACATATACATTATATATATACATATACATATATATGTATACATGTATGTATGCATGTATACATATATGCATATGTATATATACACATGAATGCGTGTATATATACAGTATATGCATGCTTATACATATGCAAGCATAATTAGTCAACTATGTCTCCAAGATTCCACTCAGGTAGAGGAGGCCTGTAAACAGAGACTGTAGCTGCACAACTCTGCGACATTACAACATGAAACATGAATGAATGACATGGTCTTCTGATACAAACTCACACATGCTAACATACGCGCACACGCTTTCACAGAGACATACACAGAGACTATACACACAGGTAAACACACACGCATATATACATATAAACAAATGTATTTATTTACATATATGATTCATTTAAAATACAGAGATGCCTATAATAGGACATCTAACCCGCTAGA
>NW_026348337.1:0-228 GCF_001194135.2 Octopus bimaculoides | reverse complement strand
TATATATATATATACATATATATGTATATAGATAGATAGATAGATAGATATAGATATATGTGCATATCTTTGTGTGGGTGTATTGTGTATTTGTAATCTATCTGTGCATGCCCATATGTATATACATTTATACGTATGAACGTAGATACATACCTATACACACACACATACGTAAATTTATGTATATATGTATGCATGTGTATGAATGTACCCATGTGTCTGTGTGTG
>NW_026348336.1:0-205 GCF_001194135.2 Octopus bimaculoides | reverse complement strand
GAACTCAAATATTTACCTCTATTTAACCATCTCATATCGTCTCTGATGAAAGGATATCCAAGATATCCCAGAAACAGCTGTAAGACTATATCTATATCTTTTTACTTATAAATGTCCTTAAAACTCCTCACAGCCTTGTCGTTATTGTTATCTCATTTTGTCTTAGGCGCAGGAGTGGCTGTGTGGTAAGTAGCTTGCTTACCAA
>NW_026348335.1:307-875 GCF_001194135.2 Octopus bimaculoides | reverse complement strand
GGTGGTAGTGGTGGGTTGGTTTTTAAGAGGAAAGGTAGTAGGCGGGTGGCTTCTGGAGAATTCTGGTGAATGGTTGAGAGAGGGCGGCGGGGGTTGTGGTGGTGTTTCGGGTTGTGATGTTGGATACTTCGAAATGGTATTACAACTGAATGGTGAATGGGTTTTATGTGTGCGCGCATGTATGTGGATGTATGGGTATATATGTGTGTGTATGTGTATGTATGTGGATGTATGGGTATACATGTGTGTGTATGTGGATGTATGGGTATATATGTGGATGTATGGGTATACATATGTGTGTATGTGGATGTATGGGTATATATGTGTGTGTATATGTATATGTGTGTATGTATTTGCGTGTATGTATGTATATGTGCGTGTATGTGTATGTATGTTTATAAGTGTGTGTATGTATGTTTATATATGTGTGCATGTGCGTGTATGTATATATGTATGCGTATGTGTATGTTTGAGTGTATATATATGTGTGCATGGATGCATATACATATGTGCGTGTATGTGTATGTGCACATATGTGTATGTATGTGTGTATATGCGTCTGTGCTAT
>NW_026348335.1:0-272 GCF_001194135.2 Octopus bimaculoides | reverse complement strand
CATGTGTGTATGCATACGAATGTGTATGTATGTGCATGTGTGTTTGTACATATATGTGTATATATGAATATGCGCATGTGTACGAATGTATGTATGTATAACTATGTACAGGTGTATATATCTGTCTGTATGCACACGTGTGTCTATATATATATGTATATAAGCATTACGCGTATGTATGTGTATATGGATGTATGTATAAATATTTTGTGTAAGTACGAGTGTGTGTGTGTGTGTGTTTCGATGGAATGGGTTGTATTAGTGCTACTATT
>NW_026348334.1:0-743 GCF_001194135.2 Octopus bimaculoides | reverse complement strand
GATGTGTGCTGTGCCCAGTAGTGCAATTTTCTGTATGTTATATATACTTGCACAGTTTTTGATAGGTCTTGACAGCTACATTTATGTCGATTGTAACAGTCATATCAATGAGGAGGCATGATTCTTGTCTGAAGTCTTTCAATATAATGTCTGGCCTATTCGCATCTATCTTTCTGTCAGTTTGAACGGTGAAGTCCCAAACGAGTGAGATGTGGTCATTTTCAAGCACTGGAGGTGGTTTGTGTTCCCACCAAATTTTATCATGGGACAGGTCCATGTCTTTTCAAATTACAGTGAATATACTGTGCTGCTCTATCATGCCTGTTGAGATACTCTGTAGGCGCAAGAAGACTGCACATGGAAACAACACGATAAATGATTTCATTTTGTTGTTTAGATACACGACATGTTGGGCTACTGCTGTTCTTTAAGATGTTGGCCTGGTAGCTTCTTATAGGTAGGTATTGATCTCGGGCTGCTATGATAAACCCTTCTGTCTCCGATTTTAAGCCAGAAGACACTAACTTTTGATAGGTAAGGGCTTTGTCAACATCGGCATTATCAGCTCTCTTTGGTTATTTGCCATTGAGAGGTTTTTCTTGCCATTTATCAGTAAGAATATGTAAGGCAGCAGTTTTAGCATGAGTTTTCATTCACTAAGCTTTTTCTGTGCTTGTTTCCAGCACGTCTAATTCTAGGATTTTTTATTATTATTATTATTATTATTATTATTATTATTATTA
>NW_026348333.1:394-513 GCF_001194135.2 Octopus bimaculoides | reverse complement strand
TACATACATACATACATACAGACGACTTACATATATACACACATACATACATGCATGCATGCATACATACATGCATTTATACATACATACAATCACATACATACATACATACATACATA
>NW_026348333.1:0-165 GCF_001194135.2 Octopus bimaculoides | reverse complement strand
ACATACATACATACATACATACATATATACATACATACATGCATGCATGCTCACATACACACATGCATGCATACAAACATAATACTTACATTCATGCATATGTACATACACACACATGCATACGTACATACATACACACATATACATACATACATACATACATAC
>NW_026348331.1:0-254 GCF_001194135.2 Octopus bimaculoides | reverse complement strand
TCATCATCATCATCATCATCACTATCATCACCAGCAGCAGCTTGATTAAGATTATCATCATCATCGTCAATATCATCATCACCACCACCATCATCATTATTATCATCATCACCAACATCATCATCGTCGTCATTCTTATCATAATCTTCATCATCATCATCACCATCATCATCATCGTCATCATCGTCATCATCACCATCGTCGTCATCATCACCATCGTCATCATCATCATCATCGTCGTCATCCTCGACATC
>NW_026348330.1:218-374 GCF_001194135.2 Octopus bimaculoides | reverse complement strand
CGTACGTACGTTCGTTCGTTCTTTCGTTCGTTCGTTCGTTCGTTCTTACGAACGTAAGTACGTTCATTCTTACGTATGTACGTACATACGTTCAATCGTTCTTTCGGTCGTTTGTTCGTTCGTTCCTTAATTTCGTACGTTAGTTCTTTCGTTCGT
>NW_026348330.1:0-113 GCF_001194135.2 Octopus bimaculoides | reverse complement strand
TCGTTCGCACATGCGTTCCTTCCTACGTACGTGCGTTTGTTTGTTCATTCGTTCCTTCGTTTCTTCGTACATACGTACGTACGTTCTTTCGTTTGTTCGATCGTTGTCTCGTT
>NW_026348329.1:0-1179 GCF_001194135.2 Octopus bimaculoides | reverse complement strand
GTATAATGTTAATAAACAACCACACGATGGATTGGATAATGGACCTCTGAATGCAATATAAATGGTGAGGAAATGTCTGACAGGAATGTGTTTTCTTACAGATGTAAAGTAGTGAGTTGAAAGACCTTGAAATGACTTGGATGATAATTTTGAATTATCGGAGATTAAACTCTTGAATTAACTAAGATTAAACTCAATCGAGCGACGATTAAGGTGCAACAAGTATGTGGTGGATGTGCCTCCAATATTATCAGATAAACGAAATCTTTGGAAAATATAGACAATGTTTCACTGACGAAACTAAATTATACCGAAACACATATGTTTACGCTAGTTTAGTGTTTCTTATAGAGGGCGAGGCCCTCTTGCTGTAGGGTACACTATAAATATTGCATATACTCATACATATACATATACATACGTACATATATACACAAACACACACATATGTATGTAGATATATATGCATATATATGTGTGTGTGTGTATATATATATATGTAAGTAGATGCATTTATACATGTACACAGAGGTGTGTATGTATATATATGCATACATATATGCACACACACACACACACACTCTCTCTCTCTCTCTCACTCTCACTCACACTCACACACACACATTCTTAATCGCCAGTATAGCCACATAGTCTCAGAAAGGTTGAGGGCTCCCTGCATTGCACCTTTGAAGGCTTAATAAGTGCAATACATATATATACGACGGGTTTCTTTCAGTTTCCATCTACCAAATCCACTCACAAGGCTGTGGTCGGCCCGACGCTATAGTAGTAGACTCCTGCCCAAGGTGCCACGCAGTGGAACTGAACCCGGAACCATGTAGTTGGGAAGCAAGCTACTTACCACATAGCCACTCCTGTTTCAATACAAACATATACATACAGAAATATACTTGCGCACGCACACACACGTTAATGCTGAGATTATGAAGGCATAAAGTTATGAATAAAATCAAAACTTTACTGTTGAAAAGGACTCAAAAGCTTGTCGTAGAGCCAAAATTATCTTACTACTTACTAATCCGCAAAGAAGGGGCAAAGCTTGAAGTTTCAGCCTCCCCTTCTCTCTCCTTATCTATTTCCCTCTCTCTGTCCATTTCTCCGTGTTATCTGCCTATCTGTCTGTCTGTCTATCTATCTATCTATCTATCTATCTATCTA
>NW_026348328.1:0-465 GCF_001194135.2 Octopus bimaculoides | reverse complement strand
ATATATATATACATCTATATATATATATATATATACATATATATATATATGTATACACATCAATATATACATATATATATATATGTATACACATCAATATATATATATATATATATATGTATACACATCAATATATATATATATATATATATATATATATATATATATACACAGGTATATAGATACATTTGTGCTGATATATATGCATGTATGTATGTATATATGTATGTATGCTTGTATATATGTGAGAGTATAGTTTCACTGTAGTAGATTCAGTATGAAAATGAAACCATTAAAGTGAAAGTATTTGACATGAGTGTTTTTGTTTCACTTTTGACATGTAATACTTAAATAGTGGAGGAGATATGATGTTGCTGTGGGCTCGAACTATGCCAGAAGTAAAAAAATTTTTTTAACTAAAACACAACCGAGACCCTAAGTAAGGCATGTGTAAAATTTGAATGA
>NW_026348327.1:0-222 GCF_001194135.2 Octopus bimaculoides | reverse complement strand
TTGTTTCAGTCATTTGACTGCAGCCATGCTGGGGCACCGCCTTTAGTTGATCAAATCGACCGCATGACTTATTCTTTTTATGCCTAATACTTATTCTATCGGTTTCTTTTGCCGAACCGCTAGGTTACAAGCAAGTAAACACACCAGCATCGGTTGTCAAGCGATGTTGGGGGAACAAATACATACACACACACATATATGTATGTATATGAATATACATAT
>NW_026348326.1:0-279 GCF_001194135.2 Octopus bimaculoides | reverse complement strand
CATACATACATGCATACATGCATACATACATACATACATGCATACATACTTACATACATACAAATTTGAACATTAATATCTGATTATAAATACATAGGGATATATGGATATATATGGATATATATGTATATAAGTATTTATACAGGATGCTTCCAATAGCATGTCAACGTGTGCGTGTAGTATATACATATATGTATTTATACATATATATGCACACACACACACACATACACACACATATTTGTGCAAAAATATCTATCAGGTTACATATATATATAT
>NW_026348325.1:0-268 GCF_001194135.2 Octopus bimaculoides | reverse complement strand
ACACACACACACACACACACACACACACACGCGCATATATATACATATGTGTGTGTGTGTATATATGTATTTATGCATGTGTGTATATATGTTTGTGTATGTGTGAGCGTGACCGCGTGTGTGTTTTGTGTGTTATATGTGTGTTTGTGTGTGTGTGTGTGTGTCATATGTGAATGCACGTCTGTGTATTGTGTCGTGTATGTATTTCTGTTCGCGTATAAGAAGTTGGTATTGCATTTTTTTAACCTTTAGCTTAAGTCAAGCAGGA
>NW_026348324.1:0-353 GCF_001194135.2 Octopus bimaculoides | reverse complement strand
TATATAAGTGTGTATGCGTGTGTATGCGTGTGTATGTGTGCATCTGACTGTTAGTGTAATGTGTGTGCGTGTGAGTGTATGTGTGCGTATATATATATATATATGTCTGAGCTGCTCATTACTTAAGCATAGATATACATATATATTATTGTATGTACCGTACACATAATAATACAAGAAGCGATATTTTACTATCAGCAGAAGATGCAACTAAATTGACAGTAAAACTAAAGAAATTAAATTTGGGGAATGAGGGTTGTCAGAAATATAATAAAAACATAAACACAACAAATAAATTACAGACTTTCGATCGCAGTCACCAGACATAGTTTAAAGACATATCGAAATATACG
>NW_026348323.1:0-326 GCF_001194135.2 Octopus bimaculoides | reverse complement strand
CACAATCTTTTGGATTTCCTTGAGACATGGTTCTCCTGGGATGTTGTCTAGATGTTTCTGGATTCTGTTTTTTATCATACCTAGGGCACCTGCAATAACAAGAACATTTTTTACTTTACGATTCCACATCTTTTGTACTTCAATTTCCAGGTTTTAATTAATAAGTTTGTCAAACTCCGTTACAAATCTATTTTTATCAGTGCCGCAAGTATTTTCTTCCTTGTCTTTAATAATCATGCCTGGTCGATTATCCTGGATCGTTCTGTTCGTGCTGACTGGAAAATATTATTATTATTATTATTATTATTATTATTATTATTATTATT
>NW_026348322.1:0-322 GCF_001194135.2 Octopus bimaculoides | reverse complement strand
GTATGTATATATATGTATGCATGTATGTTTGTATGTATGTATGTACGTCATTATTCGCTTTATTTCAAGATTTCTTGCTAATAGAGATAGAGTCGGTTTCTAACCTAGTGCCAATGTTATATAGATATACAGATAGTTATACATTTACATATGGAGATCATATACGTGTAAGTGTCTCTGTGTGTGTTTGCATGTAAGTATAAACATGTATTTACATATTTATAGGTATACCTACATAACAGCATACAACAGGGTATATCCGTGTGTGAATATGTGTGTGTGTTTGAGCTTGTTTGTGTGTGGGTGCATGTGTGTGTATGTG
>NW_026348321.1:0-233 GCF_001194135.2 Octopus bimaculoides | reverse complement strand
ATTACAAGCTTAACTTACATAAATTTCTTGACTATCTGAAATATATATTAGATACGTTAGGAATTACATTTATGTATATAGAATCCTAAATGCCAGAAGACTACATATATCAGATTAAAAGTTAGTGAACATAAATAATGATCATAGAAATAATACTCTTCCGAATAGTAATAATAATAGTAAAATTAGGAATAATAATAATAATAATAATAATAATAATAATAATAATAATA
>NW_026348320.1:0-466 GCF_001194135.2 Octopus bimaculoides | reverse complement strand
TCTCACTCAATAATAATAATAATAATAATAATAATAATAATAATAATTGAAGGCCCTGTACTCTCCCAACACCAACAAAAACAAAATCACAATGCTGCATACACCTCGGCAACACGGAGGTGTTGCAAGTGACAGAAGAAATTTGACTAGAACTATCAAATGACGAATAATAATAATAATAATAATAATAATAATAATAATAATAATAATAATAATAATAATAATAATAATAACAATAAACTTTTCTACTATAGACACAGGGCTTAGAATTTAGGGGAAAAGAGCAAGTCAATTACATGGCCCCCAGTGTTTCACTGGTACTTATTTCATCGACGCCGAAGGGATGACAGCTAAGTAGACCTCCGCGAAGTTTGAATTCAGAACGTAAAGCCAGAAGGAATACCGTCAAGCATTTTGCTCGATGTGTTAATGAGTTTGCCGATGATGATGATGATGATGATGATGA
>NW_026348319.1:0-393 GCF_001194135.2 Octopus bimaculoides | reverse complement strand
CACACACACACACACACACACACATTAGCCTCACCCAGTAGCTCATCTGTTTCACCGAGTCAATCTTATTTGTGTAGTGGCGCTGAAATGCTTCAAGTTTCCCCACCAGTTTGACGCTCTTTGGTGACTAGAGTTGAGAGCAGTAATCCAGACAACTGAGGACGAAAGTTCTCCATAGGAGTAGCATGGTGTCCTTTTTACTGGTTCTGAATGATCTCAGAATCCATCCAGTTACATGCCTGCATAATGTTGCCATCTTGGAAATACGCATATGGAATGTTGTCTCATTCTTTTCTGCTCAAGGCATAAGGCCCAAAATTTTGGGGGAGGAGGCCAGTCGATTATACGCAACTGGTACTTAATTTATCGACCCCCGAAAGGATGAAAGGCAAA
>NW_026348318.1:0-340 GCF_001194135.2 Octopus bimaculoides | reverse complement strand
ATAATAATAATAATAATAATAATAATAATAATAATATCGAAAAACACATTAGGAATGACAACCCAGGTTCAAAATTTCCGAAAGACACCTGACGAAGACTGGTATATACATATATATATTCTTCTTTATTTCTACTTGTTTCAGACATTTAACTGCGGCCGCAAAGAAACAGATTCTAAAACCTATTCTTTGTAAGCCTTGTACTTATTCTATCGGTCTGTTTTGCGGAATGGATAAGATACAGGGACGTAAACACACCAACGTCGGTTGTTAAACGCTGGTAGGGCACAAACATAGACGCAAAAACACACATACGCTCACGAGTGGATTTGATATAGGG
>NW_026348317.1:0-363 GCF_001194135.2 Octopus bimaculoides | reverse complement strand
CTAAGGTGTGGATATGGATGTATGAAAGTGTGAGTGTAGAAGACTTTGTACGGATACAAATTTACTTTTTGTCTTGGAAATTCTAAGCCAATAAACGCATCTAAGAACTTCTCTTCAAACATGTGTGAGTGCATTTGTGTATGTGTGTATAAGTATGTGTGTGAATGTGTAGGTAGATGCGTACGCTTGTGTACGTATGTTTCTATGTATATTACTTGTGTGTAAGCGTGAGTATGGCTGCATATGTTTGTGTGTATGTATTCGTGTATGTGCACGTATGTGTATGTTAGTATTTAGCAACCATTTCTCCACAGTGAGCTGGCAGAATCGTTAGCACGCCGGGCGAAATGCTTAGCTGTATTT
>NW_026348316.1:0-423 GCF_001194135.2 Octopus bimaculoides | reverse complement strand
TAATTGTCCTTCTTCTTCGGGTGATATTGGTGGTGGTGGTGGTGGTGGTGCCGTGGTTGTCGTGGTTCTTATTATTGTTGATATTGTTGCTGTTGTTCTCATTCATATTATTATTGCTGCGGTGGTTGTTGTTGTTGTAGGTATAATTAATTATTAATATTCTTCTTCTTATTGTTGTTGTTCTTATCGACGTTGTTGCTCTTGCTGGCATCATCATTGTTATGATTGTTGTTATTATTAGTATTGGTGTTAATATTAAAGTTATTAGTAATGGTATTATCATCAATATCGTCTTAATATCATTATAAGCGTCCTTCTCATTACCATCAACAGGATAAGCAATTAAAAGTCAAACACATATGAAGAAAAGCGAAATAAATTATCATCCGTATTGCTATTATTGTTGTTGTTGGTGTTAGTGCT
>NW_026348315.1:0-251 GCF_001194135.2 Octopus bimaculoides | reverse complement strand
ATATATATATATATATATATGAATATATATACAGACGTGTTTGTGAGTATTTGTGCATAGGGAACTATTGCATCACTTGGAAAGTGGCAGGGTTTTGTGATAAGAGGAGCATTCAGCCACTGAAATGAAGCAGGGAGGTGTGAACATTGCAGTGGGGATGATGGTGATATATACTCAACAGAACATACACACATATTGATATATATAGATACGTGTATGTGTGTGTATATATATTGCATGTATATATATAT
>NW_026348314.1:0-636 GCF_001194135.2 Octopus bimaculoides | reverse complement strand
TGGTGGCGGTGGTGGTCGTGGTTGCAATCGTGGTAGGCATGGTGGTAGTGACGTTCGTGCCAACGATATTTGTGATGGTGATGACGGTGACGATGGTGGAAGGGTGTGTGATTAGGGGTCGAGTGGGTGTAACGGTGTGTGTGTGTGTGTGTGTCATGGTGAAGCTGATGGTTGTGTTGGTGGCGGTTAATACTCTTAGGGGTGATGGTGAGGATGGAACCCTCGACGTCGTAAGCGACGGGGTGCCAACGCACTTGTGTTGAGCCAGTTCTTTTGTATGGTTCACTGGTAGGAGGAACACGGCCGTTTCAGCCTCGCAAACAATCAGCTGTTACAATCGTTACAAGCGGAGTCTACGAAGGCTAGAAAACCTTTTGTGAGGGTAGGGGACACAGCCAAAACCAAAACCAATTTAAGGAACTAATTTCATGAGGGACCACTTCGTAGCAGTAGATTCTGTGGCATCTTCGTTTGTACTTGTTTTTTTTTTGTTGTTGATATCTCGGCCAGCCGGTGATGAGAGAGAGAGGATCGTGTGCACCAGAGGAGCTGTGTGGCCTGCCTCGACTGGAGCACTTGATCTTCAATGACGGTGATGATGATGATGATGGTGATGATGATGATGGTGATGATGGT
>NW_026348313.1:0-769 GCF_001194135.2 Octopus bimaculoides | reverse complement strand
ATGTGTGCCAGAATCTACCCACTAATTCATGGTATTACTTTGATACAATATATAATACACAACTAATGTTGCGCTTCGCAATTTACTCTTAAAACATATTTTCTGTTAAGATACGTCATATGTTCAGCGATTTTCAGAATTCTCGGTCAAAACGACATCTGTGCATATTAGTTTTCCGCCGTTTGTTGTTGATTCTACGAATATTGGTTTCAGCTTTTGGCACAATGCCAGCAATTTTGGTGGAGTGGGTAAGTCGATTATATCAATTCCAGTGCTCAGCTGGTACTTATTCTATCGACCCTGAAAGGATAAAAGGCAAAGTCAGCCTCGGCGGAATTTGAATTCATAACGTCAAAAGGCGTACAAAATACCGCTCAGCATTTTGACCCGCATGCTAACGATTCTGTCAGCTCACCGCCTTGATTCGAAGAATATCAAAGCATATACTATGTTAGGCCTATTTTTCTCAGCCAAGAAGTATATATCTACATCTATAGATTTTTTTTCTACCTCAAAACGCTTCTAAAAATTTTCAAGTAGATTGTCTGGAAATCACTGGAGAAGAGAAAGAAGTATGGTGATCTGCAGAAATTGGAGTTCGAGAGGCTTTTTTTTTAAAGCTGCAACGGGATTCAAATAGTTGAGGCGGGAAGAAGAAAACACATCAATCCGATGATCAACGTGAATTCTTTTCCTTTCCCTTAACCAGGTTATATACCCATAACCATCTTTACATTTTAGAAACAGTAAACAGTACCGTCTTAAAACA
>NW_026348312.1:0-215 GCF_001194135.2 Octopus bimaculoides | reverse complement strand
CACATTCAGAATACTAAAACATGTTGGCTAAACCAACTCTACACAATCGTTACACTGTATGTGTGTGTGCGTATATATACACCCATACATCCACACAAGGTGTGTGTAGCTAATAACATAGCAGCTCAATATCATAACCCATCTTTAGCAGTACGGTCTACATTAGCTCTAACCATTCAGAGCACTTCATTTCAGTAAACATTGGTTTTATTACA
>NW_026348311.1:0-429 GCF_001194135.2 Octopus bimaculoides | reverse complement strand
GTCTGTTCATATAACCTATGTACCTATCTGTCTGTATGTTGATCTGTTTACTTTCATATCCATACGCTCATATACATATATACATACATCTATCTACATAACAGCCCACTAACTATTCTACTCTACCTGTGTAAACTGTGGGTATGGAGGTGTGATATCTATGATGTATATTTCCTATTTAGTATTGGGGAAGTTTCATTTATGAGGGCGTACTCCTGTATTTGTCTGAGTGTTGGGTCCTTAGGGTGCTTGAATAAGATGTGGATGTCAAGTTGACCCAGGTTGCCTCGATGTTGGTAGAGTATGGAGGACTGTTTTTTGTCATCATATTGTCTCAAATGTTCATTTAGTCATTCCACAATGCTCCTGGATGTCTCCCCTATGTATGTCCTGTTCATGTCTTTACAAGCACCTTCTATGCATCTTATG
>NW_026348310.1:0-223 GCF_001194135.2 Octopus bimaculoides | reverse complement strand
TACAGAGACACAGAAGGGTAGATAGATAGATAGATAGATAGATAGATAGAGAGCGAGCCAAAAACTTGTAAGAGTGTGTGCGTGCATTTCGTTACTGTGTTTTTCCACACATAATCAAACTTTATAAAATGGGATGACAAACACCATAAAACTTTTCCCCTCAAAATGAAACACACACACACTTACACACATACATATACATACATATATATATATATATATA
>NW_026348309.1:0-315 GCF_001194135.2 Octopus bimaculoides | reverse complement strand
ATGTGTTCGTTAGGAGAGAAATGTGTTCGCTAGGAGAGAAATGTGTTCGCCAGGAGAGAAATGTGTTCGTTAGGAGAGAAATGAGTATGAAGACAGGGAAAGCCCCCGGCCCATCATGAATCACTGCAGAGATGCTCAAAATATCTGGCAGTGATGCCATATTTCTAGTAAGACAGCTGCAGGAGAAATACCTAGCCAAGGATAAACCTCTGTACCTGGCTTTCGTTGACATGGAGAAAACCTTTGACAGTGTCCCCCAAGACAAGTTGCCCCTGGCAGCTCCTCTATGCTGATGACCTTGCACTAATTGCGGAG
>NW_026348308.1:0-225 GCF_001194135.2 Octopus bimaculoides | reverse complement strand
TATCTTTGCGAGGGGGAAACAAACTCCTCCACCCAGCCTAGCCTGCATTCTAGGACATGTTCCTGAGTCTTTGCTCGTCATGAGGCTGAAGTAGCACGACTAGCTGTTTGAAAAAGTCTGTTTACCTCTCGCAAAGATATACTATTTCAGTGAAATACATTCACTGGTAACAAAATCTGAGAGATTTAGAAATGTATTATTTCTAATTTTTGTAACCAGTGAATG
>NW_026348307.1:0-418 GCF_001194135.2 Octopus bimaculoides | reverse complement strand
TACATATGTATATATTTATATATATTGTGTGTAGTTGAAATAGAATTTTTTTTTTGTGTAAGTGTGTAAAATCAATGCTTACTGAATGTGAGACTCCATACATTTGTAAAAGGTATGAGACAGTGCACTAATATTGACAGTGACTCGCGTCTGAATAAAACTTACAGCAAAAATCTGAACTCACTGTTAGCAAAATTACTGTGAATAAAAAAATTTGTTACGTGTATACATACATCCATATATAAGTAACTACGCATATATATATATATGTGTGTGTGTAGGGATGGATGGATGAATATCTATATATAAACACACATATACATACATACATTCAAATAATATATGAGTATATGCGTATATACGTACAAGTATGTACATACCTACATCTACATGTATATATAAATGCATATCTGGGTAC
>NW_026348306.1:0-452 GCF_001194135.2 Octopus bimaculoides | reverse complement strand
TAGGTTTGTATGAATGTATGTATGTATGTATGTATGTATGTATATATCTATGTGTGAATATGGATTCGTCTTCTATGTTCAGTTGCAGACGCTATGTTCATTTAATTTACATTGCCTTCTGTTAAATCTTACCACAAGCTGTAGAAGTACAATAGAAAATATATTGTTTTTATTGGAGTAAAGAATAAATATCAAAATTGATCGTATTAACTGAAGAAGCCATACATTGCAGCTGTCACTAGTCAGTCAATGGTAACTTATACTTTCATTGAAGCAATGTTAAGAGAAAAGATATTAGTTTTTAAAATAACAAAAGAGTTAGAATTGCTTCTTTTTTTAAATGTTCAAATTTAATGGACTAACTCGGATGAATGTACCAAGTATATACGTATATATATATACATATATGCACGCACACACACACACACACATATATATATATATATATATAT
>NW_026348305.1:0-246 GCF_001194135.2 Octopus bimaculoides | reverse complement strand
TATACACTGTTGTGTCTGGGGAGAGTCATTTTCTTTTTGTGCCTTATAATCTAACACACTCGCCGGTAAAATTTCAACTTATTTGTTATTTTTATATTCCTAAAATTATCGTTGCGTCTTACAACCTTTTCAATAGTCTTGACTCTGTCCGTTATTTACACTGCGTTCTTTTTTGTTTGTTTGTGCGTGTGGGTCAGTGTGTGTGTGTGCCTATGCATGCATACATCTATGTATGTATGTATGTAT
>NW_026348304.1:0-342 GCF_001194135.2 Octopus bimaculoides | reverse complement strand
CACACACACACACACACACACACACACATATATATATACATATATATGATCAGACACATTCCCACATGCATGCGCGTATGGTATTTATACTCGTTCACGCATTATTATATATTATGTTACAAACTACTGGAATACATTTTCTAGGAACTTGTCACCAGCGCCAGAAAATTCCACGCTGTCATGATTTAGTACATTCTATAACATTTGCATAGATGTCTGTATATATATATATGAATGTGTGTGCGTATAAGATATATATACATGAGGGTATAAATACGCACCCATATACATGTGTATTTATGTGCAGTACATAAATGTAGATATGCGCGTGTGTATGTGTAT
>NW_026348303.1:732-835 GCF_001194135.2 Octopus bimaculoides | reverse complement strand
GTGTGATAGTAGTAGTAGGGGTGTGACATCTCGGATGTACATTGCAATTCCCGCATGACTTCTATCCCTTCTGTCTGTTCGGAGTAAGGCATACTCTGGTATA
>NW_026348303.1:405-562 GCF_001194135.2 Octopus bimaculoides | reverse complement strand
ATCTGTGCAGGGGTTCCTGGTGTTAGCGGTGGCCATCCCTGATCCATATATATTTATTTATTTATATATATATTTCTTTATATTATTACATTATTGAACGCATACGACCTTTTTTGCAAGTAAGTCTACTTTATTATTCTGACGTGACTCTATCTTT
>NW_026348303.1:228-336 GCF_001194135.2 Octopus bimaculoides | reverse complement strand
ATCTATTTATCTATCTGTCTTCCTCTATCTTTCTATCTATCCCTCTGTCCGGGCCTCCACTTCACTGCTATACCCTTCTGTCCCTTACTCCTTGTTCCACTTCCTCCC
>NW_026348303.1:0-108 GCF_001194135.2 Octopus bimaculoides | reverse complement strand
GCGTTTGGCCGTACAGCTTTTGAATGTTGTTTTCACTGTCCAATTTTTCCCGTCTTGATTTGTTTTTGCCACCTTGGAATCCTCTGTGTAGTGGGTTGATCCACTACT
>NW_026348302.1:0-543 GCF_001194135.2 Octopus bimaculoides | reverse complement strand
ATATGCACACATGTGAAAAGTATTAACAGTAGTATTACATGATGAAATTCAGAAAACGATCACATGTATATTTCTCTTATTTACTGTGGAGTTTTCAATATACGATTTATGTTTCTCTATTTGTTTTTCTAAAAGGTCTAGTTTCAGCCATTATTACTTAAAGATATTGGCATATCCAAGTCTGCCAATCATGATACATAAAACGAAAATTTATAATGTTTGTAGGACTTTTATATATTTCGCAGCAGCTGTCCATAAAATTTGTCGTGCTGGCAGATGTTGAATAAAGTATTCATATCCGCTGCCTGCAGTCTTCCACAACGATGCGTAAATGTTTGTTTTCTTTGTCAAATATATTCTGTTGGATGTATTTGCATTTGCTTGAGGTTGATTGAAATAAGCCAACGATACTCCCTTGTATTTGGATATATGATTTTATACAACTTTAAAACTGAGTATGTATGTGTGTATATATATATACGCATACATATAAATGTGTGTACATCCGTGTGTGTGTGTGTGTGTGTGTGTGTGTGTGTGTGT
>NW_026348301.1:0-313 GCF_001194135.2 Octopus bimaculoides | reverse complement strand
GTGTGTGTGTGTGTGTGTGCATATATATGTATATATACATATATATGTATATTATAAATATATTTGATTATATATATTTATTTTCTCTTAGTTAACAATTACCTCCGACAAAACAAACTGGTTAATAGATACCAGGGTAGCAAAGATCACAAAATAGCTGTGGTGTAACTCTTGTTTACGAGGTAGAAACTCCCTGTTAGTTTGGGGTATTTTGAATAAATATAAAATTTAATAAATGGATTAATACGCATATGTTAAATGAATTCTTTTAACATATGCTTATTATTCCTTTTATTAAATTTTATATTATATA
>NW_026348300.1:0-5205 GCF_001194135.2 Octopus bimaculoides | reverse complement strand
ATATATATATAAATAAGAATACACATTCACAAACACACACACACACACACACACAATATACACTGTATTGCTACAGTACACACTGTATTGATAATGCCATTCATTATATCAACTGTAGTTCTAATAATAGATTGCACAACCGAAACAGTTACATTTTGGTAGAATATTTTTTAAACTTACTGCTCCTTGCTATCAACTTTGGAAATGTCAAGTTCTAAACACTATGCTACGTTCCATTAGGTATTTATTAACATTACAACAGTAAGCATGTGACTACAATACAATCTTTACAACAAAAACTTATTCAAGCTTTATGACATGTCGACTTAGGATACTGGAATACAAACATGGCAGATTTTTTTAACTTTACCATTCTATATACTTAAATAAATGTCAAAATATTTAGACCATTTGTTAAGTCTGGTATTCAGTTATTAACCAATACATAGCCATTAGTTTATCTTTTAATTCTCATTTTTATTTTTTACTAGAAAAGTCCAGTTGTTTCTCTAGTTTCTGATATATTCTTGTCAATTTTTATGACAGTTAAAAGCCTCTTCTTAGCTTTAACAATTGCAATATGGATGTAAAACTTTGCAGTTATGCTGTATCAATATTACTTCTGTAGTAGTAGTAGCAGCAGTAGTAGCAGAAATTGTTATAGGTTGGTTTGTATTTTGCTATCAGAGTATATACAGTGTTGAAATAGGTAACTGATTAGTGTTCTGTTTATTCTTGGGTGTCCTGTTTTTATTGTAGAATCTGCTGCATCTAAACAAGAGAGAGATTGAGAGGGAGAGGAGGAGGAGAGAGAGAGAGAAAAAAAAAGAGAACTTAGTGCCTAAAGCAGAGTCTACTAAACGTTTTAAGAGCCAATTGTGCTGCAAGAGTGATTCATTGACTTTGAGTTTGGTGTTAAAGCACTTTATCAAACTGAATTCAGGGATTAACTACATGGTTTTCTTTGGAAGGTTTATTGAATTGGTTTCAAGATTATGCAGATTTGCCAATTATATTTGGAACTGTAACATTACTACTATTTTATCTATTTTTAATCTAAGTAAACTGATTCGAGGGGCCTGCATGTCTGTTAGATTAAAAAGCTTACTGTGTAAATGTTTGGTTTTGGATTAATTCCATGGTTGTGTATTACCGTTGAATGTCTTTAATGGTAGGCAGAGTATGTCCAACACCATGTAAGCTGGAATTTGGAAGACAGAAATTGTTTGTGATTGTCTCAGACGCAAACATACTCACACATATGTATTATTATATAACACAATATAATTTATTCAAAGCAGAGTGTCCACGAGAGATTTAGTCCTCAAGCAAATTTTTGTGTAGCAATAACGCGTTTGAATAATTGATGCTATTCTGATTCACCTAACAGTATGAAACACTTTTTGCACCGATGTATATCAATACAGGATGTAAGTGATATTAAAACAAATAACTTAGTCAGATGAAGCCTCTTGCAATACACAGACTTACAGACAGACACTTCATTGTCACCCTCACATCCAAATCTGTGGCAAAGTAGTGACTGACACTTCATAAATCTGTAACCAGTAATGCTATTGTAATCACTGCCAAAACCACCACCACCACCTAATCCAAACTCTTGTGAAAGCATAGCCAATGGTTAGTAAAGCATAGCCAATCATTAGGTCTTTGGTTTCGTTTTGAACTGTGAGAAACACTATGCCCATGAGTAAGGCACTTCATTTCACCTTGCTCTAGTAACTAATGAATACTAGGAGTGTCTAAAAGTTAGCCCTATAATGGATAAGCCACTCATTAAGTGAATTAAGTTTTCTACTTTCAGCCTGATTTCCTTGAAACTCCAGATGAACTCTGGTCTCATGAAATTGTGGGCTAAATGCTGGGACTCCTAACTTGAATCCTTGCAACAGAGTGAATTCTGCTAGTGGCATGCAAAGGCGAACTAATGGTATTAACCTGGATGTCAGATTAAGTTTCAAACAATAACAGCAACTTATTTAAGTCTTCAGTTGTTCTATAAGCTAATGGATTATGAGACATGGCATCTACATTATTTACTTTGATACTACATTAGAAAATAAAATATCTGGTTTGAACTAAATTTGAAAATTATGAAGAATTTATACAATTTTTATAAAAGAACTGTAACATTATTGTCTATTGATGTATCAAAGTAATGTCTTGTACAAATTTCACAAAAGGTTCCTCATGTAGATGAAATATTTATTTCAAAACGTCTCTAATTACAAATCAACTATGACAAAGAAATCAGTGAAATATAAAATTATTTATAGACTGTCTTATAAAATGAGATTGATGCTCCTGTTTACTGCAGTATCTACTAATAGAAAAAATATTTTGTTTAACTTACAAAAACAAAAAAAAAACAAAAGCCTTATTTAAGTACAAAACTTCTTTAATCTCAACAGTTCAACTGAGAAACTCTACAATGTGTTTTCTTTTGTATCCTAAAATAATATGGACAATTCACAAAAAGATTTTGTGCATAAGATGTAGCCTTTGACACAAAATCTATTTTAACTCATGAATGAATATAATATAATTTATCTGCACTATTCAAATACTGTTAGGTCTTTTATATTACCACACACTTTATTTCATTGATATTTAAATATATATTGATTACTTCAGCTGCACCTGTGCTTTAGTCTTTTGAAAAAAAAATCAAAGATTAAGACATGTAGAATCAAAACGCAAAAATTTGTTACATATATTAAGCTACTTCTGTGGAAAGAAAATAAAATCTAAACAAAGAAAACATTAACTATAAGAAATATTTTAAAAAATCAACTCTTCATTGCTTCAAGCAAAAATTCAAAATAAATAAAGAATTTCTTGGCCAAAAGCCATATTTTAAATGTAAACATTTAAATATTTATTGCAAAAGAACTCAACTCTTTATGTCTGTTGCCATTAAAGGAACAGTGGGTTTCTGTTCTTCGCATACAGACCAATTAACTTCAGTGACGGTATTCTTTCTATGGAGCCATCATTAACAACATCATTATTATCAATATTATCATCATTATCATCATCATCATCTTTGAAACCAATTTTTTCCAGACTGTTTTTAAAGGATAGGATTTCTTGTTGCTTCAAAGACAGTAAAGAAAATAAAAAAAAGAAATCATTACTTTCAATTTTCCTTTGGAGAATAAATGTAAAAGAGGAAGAAAGAGAGAGACTGTATGATGTTACACTTGTTTAAATGATCATAGAGATAATGGAGAATGCCAAATGTTTGGTAGTATTGATTTTAGTTATAAACATCGAAATAATAATAACAATGATAATATTGATGTTCATGATTGTAATTGTGACAATCTGTTGCGTTGGCCATAAAGGTATTGATTCATGAGATAAATGTATTGATTTCTAGCTTTTTTGAATGATAATTTATAGCACTGAAATATTTTGGGTGTATGTGTGCGTGTATTTATACATTTATGTATTTATGTATGTGTATGTATAATATCAATGCATATATGCAGATAGATGAGTACAACTGCATAAAGCATTGTAGATCTTTAATTGTGGTGGGAACCTGTGGAAGGAGTAAACCCAGGTAAACGTGGAATGAGGTGGTGTAAAGGGATCTTCAGATATTGGGCCTCACTGAAGAGATGACGAAGGACCAAGACATGGCAATTTGCTGTGCTTGAAAAGACATGACACAAACTAAGTAAAAGTGTGGCCACGCATGCATACAGTTAAGTCATTTATGGCCTGTGCTGGCACAGTATAAAAGTGAACCTCTTCCATGTAAAATGCACTCGTGCCAGTGCTACATGTAGCCCACTCACACCAGCACAACACAAGAAGCACTAATGCTGGAGCCACATAGAAAGCATTTGGAAGCAGTCATGCTGCTGCCATGTAAAAAACAGCTATGCTAGTGTCCCATGAGGAAAGCCAGAACACTCTGTAAAGTAGTAATTGTGAGGAAGGGCATCAAGCTGTAGAAACCATGTCACAACAGACAAAAGAGCCTGGGCAGCTCTGTGGCATGCCAGCTCCTGTCAAACTGTCCAACCTATGGATGCGTGGAAAACAGACACTGATGATTATGATACTGGATGATGATATGTGTGTATTTATATATATGTGTATGTGTGTATATATATACATTTATGTGAATACGTACATACATACATACATACATATATATATATGTATATATATAAATACAGGGTGCAGTGAATAAATTGTTGTCTAAATTGCACAAAAATGAAAATAACACTGATGTCTCACTTTAACAAATATATTTACCAAAATTGCATAGAATTATCTTGAAACGCTAAAGAATAAATTTATTCGATGAAATCGCCATTGGCTTCAACTACGAACTCCAGATGACTGCGGAATCTCCTGCAACTCTTCTGGACGTTTTCCTTGTTTAAGTCTGGGGAGTTAGGTGACCAGATGTTAGGATTGATGTTGTCGAAGAAATTGTCTGACAGCCATGATTGGCTTCCCCTGCTTGTGTGGCATGGTACAGAGTCCTGTTGCCAGACATAGGGTCTTCCAGCATCCACCCTCTTAATCCAGGGCAGCATTACCTCCTCCAGGAACTTGATGTAGGTCTCGGTATTGAGTCTGAGGCCGTGTGGGAAGATGAATGGAGGCATAACGTTGCCATCACTAGTGATCACTCCACACACTCTGATGTTGACTGGATATTTAATTTTTATCACATCACTCTCAGTACTTGTTTTCAGATTGACAATCAAACACTCTGAAATGTTCATATTGGAGCTTCTAGCACAAATGCTAAGCAGTTCAGCATGTCGTTTCCAAATTTCTAGCAGAGTGAATAGCACCATGGTGCTGTTTGTCTCTCAGTGCTCAACTGATCCCACTAGGGTCAAAATCAAAACCAAATAATGTGCATGTATGAAATAAAGAATATGAAATGGCGACAATTTACCCATCGCACCTTGTATATGTATACATGCATACATAAATATACATATACATGTATGTCTGTATAATTGTTCATAGAAAAATGATCATCGAAATCAGAATAAAAAAGTCACAGACAGGAATATGTGTGTTCGAACATTCAGTTCATAAGTTTGAATCCATCAGAGTATATTCTGTTGGATTCGCAGTTGTAGATTAAGTGTGTGCCCATATATATATATATATATATATAGTATTGTGATACATCTTTTTGATATA
>NW_026348299.1:0-296 GCF_001194135.2 Octopus bimaculoides | reverse complement strand
ATAAGAGTCCGACGGTCCCTATCTGAAAGTTTTGGTTTTCTTCCAGAGTTCTGTTTCATCGAGGAGGTTTTTCCCTCTTTCTCAAAGGTTGTCATTACTTTCGAGACAGTAGTTCTTGATGCACCAAACATTTCAGCTGTTTTCGTTACGTTAGCGCCTGCCATACGAGCACCAAAAATTTGATCACTTTGAAAGTCCGATACATTTGTCATTTTAATGAATTGTAATTGCCTTTTTTCTGATGACATCTGAAAAGAAACAGCAATTTTAGCAAAAAATATTAAGCAACACTAATA
>NW_026348298.1:0-568 GCF_001194135.2 Octopus bimaculoides | reverse complement strand
CCCCCCCCCTGCCGCCTTCAAAATGTGTGGCCCCTTGCGTCAGTGGGGAAAATCTGTGATAGAATGGAAAGAGTTGTCAAAGCATCTGAAAGGAAATGTGATTTTAGTTTTAGTTCCGGATCTTTCTCTGTATTTTAAGTTTCAAATCCTGCTGGAGTCGACTCGTTCCGTCAGCAAACAACAGACAGAAAGAGAGATGGTCTCTATACGGGAGAGGGGAGAGAGAGGGAGAGGAAGAGAGAGAGATTACGAGTGATTGAGTCAACACAACATAAATCCTTTCTTTTCTCCTCAGACGCATAAACAGAAATACGATCACACACATAAACCGAGAGAAAAAGGGGAAGAGAGAGAGAGCGGGAGAGACAAACAGACAGACAAAGAAGTAGGGAGAGACAAGGAGACAAACAGAGAAAAGCAGAGAGTGAAAGTGGGAAGGAGGGGGAAAGAGAGAGGAAGAGTGAAAATAGGGTTAACCTCCAAAGGACATCTGCTAATTTCAGGGATACAAAACTGTGATGCAGATGCCATATTTCTGTGTCCATCATAACCTTCGACCAGAGGAGGT
>NW_026348297.1:0-364 GCF_001194135.2 Octopus bimaculoides | reverse complement strand
CGTTCATATGTTCGTTCGTACATACGTTCGTTCGTTCGTTCTTTCGTTTGGTCTCACATATGTTCGTACATTCGTTTGTACGTTATTTCCTTCGTACGTTCCTTCGTTCGTACGTACGTACTATCGTTCGTTCGTACATACGTATGTACGTAAGTTTATACTTTCTTATGTAAGTTCGTTCGTTCAATTGTTCACTTGCTCCTTCGTTCAATTGTTCACTTGCTCGTTCGTTCTTTTGTTCTTTCGTACATACGTTCGTTCGTTCGTACATTCTTTCATTCGTTTGTTCGTACGCACGTACGTTCGTACATTCTTTCCTTCGTTTGTTCGTACGTACGTACGTTCGTTCGTTCGTACATTCGTT
>NW_026348296.1:0-268 GCF_001194135.2 Octopus bimaculoides | reverse complement strand
TACATACATCACACCTATGTATATATATATGTGTTTGTGTATGTGTGTGAGTGTGTGTCTGTGTCTGTGTGTTCGGGTCTGTGTGTCCGTATCTGTGTGTACAAGCAGACACCCACCACATACATGTATACTGCGCTCTGGATCAACAAACGTGCTTATATAGCGAATGTATTTTTCACTTATTTTCACATAAAGATTTATGTTTGATAGCATATACATTTATATTTATTTACACACACACACACACACACACACACACACACACACA
>NW_026348295.1:0-568 GCF_001194135.2 Octopus bimaculoides | reverse complement strand
TGGAATATCTCTTATTGAATATATGAAATATTGAGTGTTCAATATAAAGGCGAATGCATATTTTCAATACCTTGTGGTATTTCATCATGGCCGGTATCTGACAGACTGTATCAACAGTCTGTTGTGTCGCTAAAGTTTTACTGAGAACATATTTTTCATGGTTAGATGATTTGGCATCTATTTCTAGCATATAGGAGTCCACTTTTGCTGGTCATATTTTTGTATGTGATATAATTCTAATCTTCGGATTTTTTTAATATGCTAGACCACTGGTTTTAATTGATTAATATCAATTTCTACCCTTATTAATAAATTTTATATATATATATGTTTGTGTGTGTGTGTGTGTGTGTGTGTGTGTGTGTATAGTAAATCACAAAAAAAAACCGAAGACAAAAACACAGAAAAACTACAATCCAAGGACATGGTACATGTAAAGTATTAGCAGATGCTCAGGGAATGAAAGAAAGGTCTTCTTCAGAAACAGAGGAAAGTCCAATTGAAAAGGAAGATGGAGGAAAAAAATTGCCAATGATTCACATGTGGTTACATTTTGATACATATATAC
>NW_026348294.1:0-214 GCF_001194135.2 Octopus bimaculoides | reverse complement strand
TGGTGGTTGTAGTTCATTGGTATTGATGTTGTGACTTTGGTGGTAGTACTAATGATTGCAGTGTGTTGGTGTTCATGTTGTGGCTTTGGTGGTAGTATTAGTGGTTGTAGTTCATTGGTATTGATGCTGTGGCTTTGGTGGTAGTACTAGTGGTTGTCGTGTGTTGGTATTGGTGCTGTGGCTTTGGTGGTAGTACTAGTGGTTGTAGTTCATT
>NW_026348293.1:0-414 GCF_001194135.2 Octopus bimaculoides | reverse complement strand
ATATATATATCATCATCATCATCATCATCATCATCATCACAGAGAGGGGACAGAGAGAAGGAATTAGGATAAACACAAGCTTATATCATTTGTACCCAAGATACATTACACTTCACCATTGTGGTTGATTGATGCTTGCTTCTGAATTGAATATTCTAAGTGTATCTGGATGCGTGTGTGTGTTTGTGTGTATGTGTGTTGTATGTGTGCGCGTGCGTCTGTGTGTGTGTTAGCGTATTTGCATATCAATCAGCTGTTAATATACTTATTCTCATTTCACCCATTTCCCTCTGCTTCTTCCTCTCCCTCCCTTCCTCCCTCCCCTCTCTCTTACTATCACTGTATCTTTATTGCTATATATATATCGTTGTCGTTTAAACGTCCGCTTTCCATGCTAGCATGGGTTGGACGATT
>NW_026348292.1:0-385 GCF_001194135.2 Octopus bimaculoides | reverse complement strand
CATCATCATCATCATCATCATCATCCTCATCATCATCATCATCATTACCACCACCATCGTCTTAACCAACACCAGCACCAACAGCAGCACCACCACTACCACCACTACCATCATCATCATCATCATTACCACCACCTTCACCAGCACCAGCAGGACCACGACCATGACCACAACCACGACAATGACCATGACCACGACCATGACCACCACAACCACGACCACGACCACCACAGCTGTTGCCACTGCTAACATTGTTGCTACTGCTGCTTGCTGCTGATACCACCCCTGCCACCACCACCACCACTTCAACTGTTGACGTTTCCAGAAATGATGGTATCCTATGTACACAAATAAATAAATATATATATATGTATATACGTACTAT
>NW_026348291.1:0-228 GCF_001194135.2 Octopus bimaculoides | reverse complement strand
TGCCTGACCTCGTAACATAAGGTTTGTTTGAGGCAAGCTGCGACGACGAATGTGGTGTTGCCAATGTTGGTGTTGATAAAGATGTACGTAAATGTGATGGTGTTGACAAAGGTGCATGTGTAAGTGATGGTGTTGTCAAAGGTGCATGTGAAGGTTCAAAGATGGTTGTTGCAGTGGCGTCATCAAAAGATGTGGACACCTCAAAATATGCCCTTTTAAGACGATCTA
>NW_026348290.1:0-654 GCF_001194135.2 Octopus bimaculoides | reverse complement strand
TATATACATATATATTGTTTATATGTCAATGTGGATATGTGAATATATCAGTGAACGCACACACACACACACAAATATGAATCACTATATCAAATACGTATGGCTGTACATAATTTTTATCCTTATTTTTATTTTTCGGATACGTAAGCTGTTTAGAAATATAATTAAAATACATCTTAAGATCAGGTGTCAAAGAAGCTGTGAAACTAAAAATTGGTTCCTATTTCGTTAATGAAAGAAACTAACAATTGACTAAATTCTGTTTCATTTTTTTCAACAAATTTCTTTTTTATATTTAGAAGATTTAACTCTCATACGTTTCCAATATTCAGCTGACAATCCGCGCTTTCTTTATATATCTTTTTATAGAATATTTTTATCCGAAATATATTTAAAACTAATGATCCAACTTATTGGTTGGCAGGTTTGTTAAGTTCTACAGCCTACGGAACTGCGCATGATAGAATGCATAATGCATAAACATGAAATTGGAGATAAAAATATTTTTTGAAGTAGAAGCGTGAAAATACGTATATGTACAGGCATGCGTTTTTGGAGGAGGTTTTTTTGTATGCGTACGTATGTAGGTGTACTATTGTATGCACGTATGCACACGCCAATATGTATGTGTGTGCGTGTGTGTGTGTGTGTGTG
>NW_026348289.1:0-237 GCF_001194135.2 Octopus bimaculoides | reverse complement strand
GTTTCGATCCAGCCAGTAGTTTGGCCGATCTCTTCAGAGTGTTAAAGGGTGTCTTCGAAGTTTGTGGTGTGCGAAATGTAGAAGTAATTATTGGGTGTAGTATATGTGGTGGTGTGATAGTGGTGATAGGTAAATAGAGCCTTACGTTTTAGTTGTTATGTTTCAGACTACCCCTGAAGTATCGAGGCAAACCTACCACTTACCTATTCACACACACACACACACACACACACACAC
>NW_026348288.1:0-262 GCF_001194135.2 Octopus bimaculoides | reverse complement strand
TGGTGGTGGAAGTGTTGGTGATGGAGATTGTTGTGATGGTGACAGTAATGGCATTGGTGCTAGTGGTAGCGTTGGTGGTTGTGGTGGCAGGAAATTGCTAATGCAATTGTTGTTTCATAGTAATGATGATACAAGTGGTCATTACAGTACATAACGACAGTAGCAGTATTGGTAGCAATGACTAAATAGTAGTGTTGGTAGAGGTAATTACAGTTTAGTACATAGCAGTGTTGGTAGTGGTGGTTATGGCTTAGTACATAGT
>NW_026348287.1:0-203 GCF_001194135.2 Octopus bimaculoides | reverse complement strand
TGGAGCACCACCTTGAAGTATTTATTTCAGTCGAATGAATTGACCGCCCAATACTTTTTTTTTTCCTTTTGTTAAACCTGGTACTTATTCTATCAGTCTCGTTTGCTGAGCTACTAAGTTCAGGATGTAAACAAGCCAACACTCTGGTTGTCAAGTGGTGATGGGGAACACACAGACAAACACACACACACACACACACACAC
>NW_026348286.1:0-770 GCF_001194135.2 Octopus bimaculoides | reverse complement strand
TCCATCCATCCATCCATCCATCCATCCATCCATCCATCTATCTATCTATGAATCTATAAGAATTTCTTTCATTCTTTCTTTCTTTCTTTCCATGAATCTTTAAAACTATATATATCTATCCATCTTATCTATACGTCTGCTTCAATCTATCAACCGCTCAATCTAACCATCTTTGTATCTTTCTGTCCTCATATTTATCAATCTCTCTATTCCTTCATCAAAATATCTCCATCTCTCTCTCTCTCTATCTATCTATCTATCTATCTACCTATCTATCTAGCTACCTCTCTATCTATCTATCTATCTATTTTTTTTTCTTTTTTTTTCGATCCCTTTTGATCGAACTGCCCCCCAATTTTTTTTTTTTTTTTTTTTTCCTTCCTTCCCCCTCCCAAAAAGAAAAGCTCTACATTGTATTTGTCCCATCTTCGTTGAGCCCTGTGTGGCTAATAAAAGAAATGTATCTATCTATCTATCTATCTATCTATCTATCTATCTATCTATCTATTTATTTATTTATCTATCTTACTCATTCACTTGTCCCACTATCTCTCTTCCTTAGTGTCATTCTTTCTTTCTCCTGAACGCACTCCTTTCTCAACACCCATTCTCCCATACCATCGCCTTTTTCCCCTTCCCATCATCCGACTCATTCATCGTCTTTCCAAAATTATATCCTGTTAATTTGACAGCTACACATCTCTCTTATTCCCAAGTTGTACATCATGGAAATAACAATAAAAGTAAAGATCATCGTCATCGTCATCAGC
>NW_026348285.1:0-571 GCF_001194135.2 Octopus bimaculoides | reverse complement strand
AAATATATATATATGTATTTATGTATTAATATAGCTATATGCAGATATGTATACATCTATACGTATTAATGCATATATCTTAAGGAGCACTTCGTCAGTTACGACGACGCAGGTCTCAGCTGATACGATCGACGGAACAGCTTGCTCATGAAATTAACGTGCAAGTGGCTGAGCACTCCACAGACACTTGTACCCTTAACGTAGTTCTCAGGGAGACTCAACGTGACACAGAGTGTGACAAGGCTCGCCCCTTTGAAATACAGGTACTACTCATTTTGGCCAGCTGAATGGACTGGAACAACGTGAAATAAGACGTCTTGCTCGAGAACACAACGCATCGCCGGGAATTGAACTCACGACCTTATGATCGTGAGCCGAATGCCATAACCACTAAGCGACGCGCCTAAACAATGCATATAAATGTGTACATGTATACATCTATACGTATTAATGCATATATATGTGTACATGTATACATATGTATGTATAGATATGTATGTATAGATATGTATGTATAGATATGTATACACATGTATGTTTATATATACATGTGTGTACATATATATATATA
>NW_026348284.1:0-399 GCF_001194135.2 Octopus bimaculoides | reverse complement strand
GCAGAACAGGCCACACTGGAAGAAATAATTGAAAGCTTTGAGGTTGGGGGTACACGACTAGTCGTGTCAGTGGATGACCGCAAACCTCGTTGCTTCCAGTGTGGCAAGAAGGGTCACCTTAGGGCGAACTGCAACCAGAAGAAGGACGATGGAAAGACTAACCAGGAGGATACAGAAGAGAAAAAGAAGGAAACTGGAGACGAAGAGAAGAAAAATGGAGAAGAAAGGAAGGAAACAGAAGAAGAGGAAGAAAATCCAGAGGTGGTGGAGCAAACACCGGTGCCATTGGAAAAGGTTGGAGAGGGTTGGACGATGGTGACCAACAAAAGAAAAAAACCTTCCCCAATGAAAGAAAAGGAAGAAGAAAAGAAAAAAAAGTGAATCAAAAGTAAAAGACAG
>NW_026348283.1:0-779 GCF_001194135.2 Octopus bimaculoides | reverse complement strand
GGATCAACTGGAACCCTCGACGTCGTAAGCGACGGACTGCCAACAACAACGTACCGGGGCTATGACCTCTCAGTGCTGAAGAAGGAGCTGGTCTGCCTGGAGAGACTCCCTGCTCTCCGTGCCAGGCACCATATCGAGTTACGTCCGCTTTATGATCCCAGTAGGTAAACAAATGTTCTTCAGGCAACAGGGCTTCTATACGAGAACCTATATCCTTTTACCAAGATCCCATTACACAACTGCCATTCAGAAAAGCTTTTGAAACGCATTTCCAGAAACCTTCTGTTGTATAAATTTTACCAGCCAAGAATCCTCCTCACATCGTTCAAAATGATCTATATATGCGTGCCTATATCATCTAAAGTACGGATACAATTTTCCTTTTTTTTTTTTTATTTTGCCATTCATAAAATATCTCATGCTCCTAATTTTTCTCCTAACTAACAGTCTTTCACCTTCACCAATAATCCTATCCGTTGCAAATCCATCAAAACTAGCCGGAATTGACGTGTATAAACGATAGCTTTATTTTGTTTTTGTTTTGACTGTGATTTAGCTAATACATTAACCGACTCCGCTCAGCTTTCATCTTGTGATTGAAATGGGGTTAGCGAAGATAGAATGGATCGTACTGGAGTACTCGTATAAGTAAACAATTGCGTACAAGTGTATTCTAGAGACAGAAATGAAGGTACTAACATAATTAGGAGCCACGTAATTATACGTAATTATACTCTTTTACTCATTTACTTGTTTCAGTCATTTGACTGTGGCCATGC
>NW_026348282.1:0-502 GCF_001194135.2 Octopus bimaculoides | reverse complement strand
CTCCCTCTTCTCTCTCACAAAACATTCACTACAATATAACTCATGTTCGTGAATATTTGGTAAATATACGATTTTCACTAGGGTGTTAATGTTAGGGTTTATGTATCACTTTTTCTCTCTCTCTCTCCCTCTTTTACTCTTACTCTCTATATTATATGTTGAGCACGTAATTACTGCACTGGAAAGTTCACATCGAAAAAATTCCATTGATGTAAAAATTTTAAAATTCCGTTTTCTTTGTGTGATTTAAGGGAGATTTGGCTGTTGTTTCTAGCAACTTTTATATTTCTTCCCTTCTACCTGTACACGCAATCATTGACTACAATATAACTCATGTTCGTCAATGTTTGGTAAATATACCACGATTTTCACTAGGGTGTCAAGGTTAGGGTTTTAGGGTTACGGTTTAGGGTTAGTGTTACGGTTTTAGGGTTAGTGTTAGGGTTAGGTTAAGGGTTTTAGGGTTAGGGTTGGGTAATCGTGAGGGTGTTAATCTGAAAAA
>NW_026348281.1:0-391 GCF_001194135.2 Octopus bimaculoides | reverse complement strand
AATATTGAGTATTAAATATAGAGTATTAAATATATAAGGACTAGTATACTATATATTTAGGTAAAATCCAGGCTACATGTTTCCTCGCTAGCAGAACCTTGGAAGTAGTGATTACTATTTCCGAGGTTCTGTTATCTAGAAAACATATATGATGTGCCTAATCCATTCCCTAAATTTGGATTTTTGTTCGCATACACAGTGACCCCAGTTGCGAACTGTAAACTATAAAATAACTTTTTTCCGCTTATCAAACTTTGATATGAGGTAAAATTTACAACCTTCTACGTCAATAAACCACTATTGTTCCTGAAGGTGTTTTTATACTCTCTAAAGACTGCTCGAACTTTACTGACTTCCTACATCTGGATGCTTGGATCTTACCTTTATATAT
>NW_026348280.1:0-271 GCF_001194135.2 Octopus bimaculoides | reverse complement strand
ATGTTTGTATATATATGTATATATATATGTATATATATATATGTATATATGCATGCGCATTAACAGTGTGTATGGACACCCAAGTACTTACTAAACTATATATACGTTCCGTCATACGTAAACAAACTTAAGTTTGTTTTTAAAGCTCTGAAATGTATTGTAGTACAAGTAGAAAGATATATTTCTCAACGCGTAAAATACTGATATAACAGTATACATGGGACTAGCAGAAATATCCAGCGTTGCCTGGATTAAAGAAAATAATGAAATT
>NW_026348279.1:0-792 GCF_001194135.2 Octopus bimaculoides | reverse complement strand
GTATGTATGTATGTATGTATGTATGTATGTAGGTAGGTATTCACACATGCATATATGTATGTATACATACATATATATAAATATATACATAAGCATATATATCGGAAGTATATCTATGTATAAATTCACACACAATCGCACTCGCATACGTATATGTGTATGTGTGTCTGTGTGTGTGCGTTTATTTGTAGATAGATACATACATACCTACATACATACATATACACATATATCTGTGTGTATTATGTGTGCTTCTGTGTGAGTGCGTTTATTTATAGATAGATAGATAGATAGATAGATATACACATATGTGTGTATTATGTGTGCGTCTGTGTGAGTGCGTGTGTGTATGTAGGTAGGTATATAAGTTTATGTATGTATGTATGTATGTATGTATGCATGCATGCATGTATGTATGTATATAATTTGCAAATATAATAACATATCTTATAAACATATGTATAAAACCTTCTTGAAATAGATTTCCAATGACTAAACTTGCTGAAGCAGAAGACATTTTGCAACCAAGATAGAACGTTTCGATCTCTATATTATAACATCATCAGGATTTACTTAAATCCCTTATTTCGTATGGGAATATAGCGATATTGTATATTGAAGGTGCAATCATTATGAAGCTAGGCATGTCTGCAATAACATTTGGCTTGACTACAAATTTCAGAAGATATGCTTTGTAGACAAAGTATGAAACAGATGGTTTGTGGTCGGGAGAGGGGATGTATGTATAGAGACATATATATATATATATATATATATATATATATATATATA
>NW_026348278.1:0-451 GCF_001194135.2 Octopus bimaculoides | reverse complement strand
GTTTGTGTATGTGCGTGTGTTTTTGTGTATGTGCGTGTGTGTGTGTATGTGTGCGTCTAAGGGTAATGTGTAAGCATGTTTGCGTATGTGTATGCGTGAGTCGTGTCTCTATGGTGTAATGTGGGTGTGTGTAAGAGACGAGGTGAATGCGGGAGTTTTTGTTGAAGACTGTAAATCTAGATGTACGTATATGTGCGTGCATATATGTGTGTGCCAGTATACATGTATATATACATACATACATATGTACACATATATATTTACATATATGTATATATATATATATATATACATGTATATACATATATACATATGCATATATATACATATATATATACGTATATGTACATATACACATATATATATATACATATATACATACATATGTATAAATATACATATATACATATACATACATATACATATATATACATACACACATGTATATATA
>NW_026348277.1:0-547 GCF_001194135.2 Octopus bimaculoides | reverse complement strand
GGAGGCCCTAGTATAAGCTTGCTCCCTTCTGTCATTGCTCCCAGTGTTAACTGAGGCACCCAACCTACACATTTGTAACAAGAACTGGAACTTGTGCTGGATTCAAAATACACGGACACATTGAACATATGTTTTTCTCCAAGAAACTCTATCATTTGGAATTGTTTCTTGTTAACTAGTCTTTTGTTTCTTATGCTTTTCCCTTTGCACTTAGGTCTGGAATTGCTTTTAAGGCCTTTCTACTATTTTATGTTTTTCCAAACTTCTTCCCTGAATATATCTCATAATTTTTCTCTTTCTTAAATTGCACTTTTACTGTTTTTCATACATTTCTACAGAGCCCGAAAGACGTAAGAAAATGAGTTCTAACAAACATGCATTTGTTACCCTCTTTCTTATATACATACACACACACATACGTACGTATGTATGTTTGTATATATATATATATATATATATATATGTGTGTGTGTGTGTGTGTGTATGAGTGTGTGTATACACATACATATGTATATATGTCAACACATTATATATATATATATATATA
>NW_026348276.1:0-475 GCF_001194135.2 Octopus bimaculoides | reverse complement strand
TATATATGTATGTATATATATATGTATATATATACATATGTACATACATGCATATATATACGTACATATGTATGAATATAGATATATGTATGCATGTGCATGTGTGTGAGTTTGTGTGTGTATTTGTTAGAGAGGAAGAATGAACAAGCAAAACTTGATATCTCTTTAAAGCGTGTAATTTATAATTCGGACATAATTGCCGAGTGGTTAAAGTAAATAAGGTGTTAAGAAGCAATGTGCAAAGTCCCCTACAGCTGTTTCTAGAATAGCTGTGCGTCTGGTGCATAAGTCATTGAGCGAAGTTTTCGATATAAGCCAACTATACCGTCATCGTAGAGGAAGAATTAAGGATATCTTTGATATTTATTGACACCTCTCCCCTTTTTTTATTTTACTTAATTCCCCGGGAAGAAATTGGAATATTCTTTTCGTTTTGGCTCTACTTGCAAAAGTTCTGTTTGTTTTCTTTTCCTAG
>NW_026348274.1:0-743 GCF_001194135.2 Octopus bimaculoides | reverse complement strand
TGGTTGGAGGCCCAACCTTCTGAGTTCTTTTACAGGGCTTAGAAAAACTGTAGAACTAATATCTCAGCTCTAATCTGAAGTATTGTCACTGTACTGGTAGATCTGATTTCACTGTTGCAATCATTCTTAGAGCTAAACATGGAATGCTTTATTTTTTCTTCTGTAGAATATTATTCAATGATTAACTGTCACAACAAAGACAAAGTAATTCAAGAGTTTTCCAACAGAATCAACAAACTAGTCAAATTGACCGAGGAGAGATTGCCAAATATCAACATGGATAAATGTAACGAGGAGGTAAATGTCTCTATTTGATTTCTCTTTTTAAATATCATTCATTTTATGTCTGTCTTTGTCATGTTAGAATGGGTTAGACAAAAACATCTTCAGAATTGCTCTGACATATTACATTAGTTGCTTTCCTAGTCATGTAGTTGATGGCTTCTAACCCCTCTGACAGTCTACTAAGATTAGTTATATACTGACTGCCTTAATTCTTCCGTAACTGAATAGTACTCTAGGAAATCTTAATATCTTCAACACAGATCCTTGTTCGTCCTTAACAGATTTTACACATTATTGCTCTTGTGGTCATACTACTGCACCACTACCACCACCACCACTACTACTAGAACAACACCATTCTGTTGAGTGCTATAATGTATCTGTATGTTGTCGGCAAGCTGTCCACAATATTTGTTTCTTCAATGGTTTCTTAATATTTTTTTCTCTTTGTAGGTACT
>NW_026348273.1:0-388 GCF_001194135.2 Octopus bimaculoides | reverse complement strand
ATATATATGTATACATATATATATAAATATATATATGTTGCGCCAATATGTGCTGTTGAGAGACTCGAACGCTCATAGTTGTCATTAGATTGTTGTTATGAACAGAACAACAAGAATATTAATGCCTTAAGCATGTCAACAACCAGCTTATAGCCACAACAGTAACAACGACAACAACACCAAGAAGAACGTCAAAAGCGGCGACGACGAGAAATAGCTATGGCAGAAGTAATGGAGAATTTACGTTATGTCTCCCAAACGGAACAAATCAATTGTGTTACCGATCTGAGTGGAAAGACCAAAATATGAATTTTAGAGGCTCTCGATGCCTTAGATATGGACAAACCGTTCTAATTGATTATACAGGTATTACTCGGAAAATTCTGTC
>NW_026348272.1:0-212 GCF_001194135.2 Octopus bimaculoides | reverse complement strand
ATGTACCCTGACTAGCATAGTTTGTGCTGTCAGGAATGGTGTTGAATATCTTGATTTGAGTTGTTCATTCTCACTCATCCAGTTTACTAAGGTAGGTAGTGGGTAGACTAAGATAGATTAGGGTAGCTTGTACCCTGTAACTAATGGTGCTGTGTATCCCAACCATTAACCCTTTAACATTGAAACCAGCCATAACCAACTTAAATATTCTT
>NW_026348271.1:0-346 GCF_001194135.2 Octopus bimaculoides | reverse complement strand
CACACACAGACAGACACACACACATTCTCATTTTTATATATATAGATATACATATATAAAGATATATATACACATATATGTACATATATGTGTGTGTGTGTGTGTGGCATGTAAAAAGCACCATTCGAGTGTGGCCAATGCCAGTGCTGCCTGACTGGCTCCAGTGCCAGTGGTACACAAAAAAGCACCCACTACACTCCTGGAGTGGTTGGCGTTAGGAAGGGTATCCAGCTGTAGAAACCTTGCCAAATCAGATTGGAGCCTGGAGCTTGGTGCAGAGCCCTGGCTTGCCAGTTCTCAGTCAAATCGTCCAACCCATGCCAGCAGGGAAAGCAGATGTTAAACG
>NW_026348270.1:0-224 GCF_001194135.2 Octopus bimaculoides | reverse complement strand
GAAGAGGCAGGCCTAGGAAGACCTGGGATGTGGTGGTGAAGCACGACCTCTGAACATTAGGCCTCATCGAGGCAATGACTTGTGACCGTGACCTTTGGAAATATGCTGTACATGACCCGGCAAGTCAAGTGAGACCAAAATCCAAGGCCTCTGCCCGGGATGTAGCAAGCCCACTTTGTAATCTTCGAAACATATGTTGGAAATATAAGTATTCAGTTAACATA
>NW_026348269.1:0-363 GCF_001194135.2 Octopus bimaculoides | reverse complement strand
AACAAATTTCAATAAGTTCTTGGGGTGCTTGCTCTGGTCTGCGTGTTTTATCATTTAAGATTTTGTATATTATTGCTCTCTTTCGTGTGTTCTCTATGATGTTTTGTGGTATGTTTAGGTGTAGGCCTGAGTCCTTTTCTGTTAAGAGGGCTTTGGTTTGTTTGATTTGTTCTGGTGTGAAATGTAGAACTGTTTTTCTTTGTTTCAATGCTTCTGCAAAATTCGTGGTGGTGGTGTTGGTGGTGGTGCTGTTTATAGTGGTGGCAGGGGCGTCCGTTGTAGTAGCTGACGGTGAGGCTGTGGTATTGGCGGAGGCGTCCGTTGTAGCAGTTGACGGTGAAGCTGTGGTGGTGGTGTTGGTGT
>NW_026348268.1:0-753 GCF_001194135.2 Octopus bimaculoides | reverse complement strand
TATATATATATATATATATATATACATGCACACAGCCATATACATACAGACAGACAGACACATACATACATACAAGATATAATACCATGCGTCTCTGAAGTTGGAGTAGAAGTAAATGAAGAAATCGTAATTAGGAACATAACATTAATGCGTATCTTTAGTCCGTATACCTAGACTTAAAACAGGGTCCATAGATTACTTTTGGAGTTACATACAATAAATCGTGCAAGTTGTATAGATAATTTTTGAACAGCTGTATATAAAGCAATATGTACTCAGCCAAGGAAACTACAAAACATATTAAATGAGGTGAGCTTCAAATCTACCATCCATTACGAATGTTTGCTTTATATATAATATTCTTTCCTTCATTATAGCATGATTTGCACTTGGGAGAACAAAGAGATATTAGGAAGAAAGAAAAAAATATCAAACAGAAACGAAAAGACTAAAGGCCTATATACACGTGGAATATTTATACATAACCAAGCCATTCTATTTTAAGAAACAAAATGGGCATAAAATTCACCTTTTATGTTCTTTTATTAAAAAGAGTTATGATTCGTATATCGTTACTTTGAACCTGTAGTTATTTGATAGAAGTTAATGTCATCAATCTCTATGGAATTGTTTTACCCAAAATAATTCTGTCTTTGAATTTATTAGCAATAATTATTTCCACAAATTTCTGTTTCAATAATAAAGAAAAAAACAATACTAGACAAACATATGCTAAAGAGAACATAATATATA
>NW_026348267.1:0-507 GCF_001194135.2 Octopus bimaculoides | reverse complement strand
ATCTTTCAGCCTATAATATATTTCACACTGCACTCTCAGTATTGAGTACTTTTCCTCAACTTTCATGCCATTTCTTATTTCTACACGCATACAAACTATACATGCATGGATACACACACGCACACACACACACAGCACGCTCGCGCGTACACAATCACACACATATATATGGGCATCTTTAAGTTATATATATACATATATGTGTGTGTGGAGAGAGAGAGGGGGAACACACACATACACACACACACATACACACACAAATATATATATATATATATATATATTAGTCTTCTTTGTCATTTCAGTCTTTGCATATTTTTTGTTTCGTCTTATTATTTTTCAAGAATTTTTTTATCATGTAAATGAGATTTCAATCAGAACAATGGGACTTTTTCAAATTAATCTATGTTTCATTTTAAGAATGGACTACGGTTTTTTCATTTACTGTCAAGTAAATTGAAAAGAAACAATTCAAAACAATATTAAGCTACCACCAAAAGAAAAAAA
>NW_026348266.1:0-202 GCF_001194135.2 Octopus bimaculoides | reverse complement strand
GTGTGTACAGTTAGATGTACAACAAGAGTATGAGTTAGAGCTTCACTTATATTATTACTTTCCATTCCCCTTCCAGCATAGTGGTTAGTCGGAGATTGTACATAGCAGTGTTCCAATTATAGCATACTGGGTATATACAGTGGAAATTTACGATAAATGTCATAAACCTATGTATTCCAGCGCATATCTTAATTTTCCATCA
>NW_026348265.1:0-249 GCF_001194135.2 Octopus bimaculoides | reverse complement strand
TGTATGTATGTATGTATGCAGTTATATATTACAATTGATCCACCTTTGCTGCTTTTGATTTTGGAAATGCTCTCTGATGTTCAAAGAAATTCTATTTGTTTTTATCCAATCTTCACTCCCTTTGTCTTTCTCTCCTTTCTTTCTTTATTTCTTCCTTTCTTTTTTTCCTCATTGTTTTCTTCTTTTTCAGTCACTCATGTGATTTCTCTCTATGTGTTTACATATATATGTATGTATGTATGTCTATAT
>NW_026348264.1:0-368 GCF_001194135.2 Octopus bimaculoides | reverse complement strand
TATATATACACACACACACTTGCAATGAATATTGAGTGCAAAAGTGCACTGGATAACCAGCTGGAAGAGATGTCTTCCTGGGATTAAAATAACAGTATCATCAGATCCTAAAGAGCACCCATGTTACAGTGGCAATAAACACTACCATATGCATTTACTCTCTCTCTCTCACATACACACATGTACATTCCTACATACATATGTTAGACTTGTATCAGTGTCTTTCTACCAATTCTCCTCACATGGCTTTGCATCAGCCTTGGGCTATAGTAGAATACACTGGCTCAAAGTACCTATCCATGCCTCTGTATGTATGTATGTGTGTGTGCATATGTATACACACACACACACACACACACACACACACA
>NW_026348263.1:0-512 GCF_001194135.2 Octopus bimaculoides | reverse complement strand
CTACTACTACTACTACTACTACTACTACTACTACTACTACTGTTGTGGTTGTTGTTGTTGCTCTTGCTGCTGCTACGGCTACTGCTGTTTCTACTGCTGCTATTGCGGCAGTTAATGATCTCTAGTTTAGGATCATAACCTTATCAGAAACATACATCAGACAGCAATTCATCATGAGAGTGTGCCTTCATGTATATAGATATATGCGTTTGCGTGTATGTGTGTGCGTGTGTGCATATATGTGTATGTGTGAGTGTGTGTATGCATCTACATATCGATATATTTATACAGTTATACACACACAAGCACACGCACATATATATAGGGATATACATGTATATATGTATATGTATATATGTTTATATATATGCATATATACTCGCATATATTCACAAATATATGTTGTTACTTTTATTACTATATATATGTGAGTGTGTGAGTGTGTGTGAGTATTATATATTTACTATATGAGTGGCTGTGTGGTAAGTAGCTTGCTTACCAACCACATGGTT
>NW_026348262.1:0-206 GCF_001194135.2 Octopus bimaculoides | reverse complement strand
ATGTCCACTTTCCATGCTAGCATGGGTTGGACGATTTAACTGAGGACTGGGTAAACAGATGGCTACACCAGGTTCCAATCTGATTTGGCAGAGTTTCTACAGCTGGATGCCCTTCCTAACGCCAACCACTCTGAGAGTGCCTAGGGTGCTTTTACGTGCCACCGGCATGAAGGCCAGTCAGGTGGTATTGGCAACGGCCACGCTCA
>NW_026348261.1:0-531 GCF_001194135.2 Octopus bimaculoides | reverse complement strand
TCATGAAACGTGTACAACAAAAATATACGAAGTACGAGTACATGGAATATCAACTATTTTTTTCGAACATTGAAAGACACAAATGGAAAACAAGACAAACAACATAAAAAACGACCCTTCATCAGTTGTTGGCTGTTTTCTACTCTCGTATTTCGAGCATTTAACAACAATATACGCTTCCGATAAAACAGCTGATCCTGCAAAAAAAAAAATCAAATAAAATTTGGGATTTTGCGGAGGGTCAAAATTGGTAACACAAACAGGACAGTGAAAACAAACAGGAAGGGCTGCTAAGCCTAAACGAGGTTGTGGTGGCGAATGCGTAAATCAAGCTTGGACAGGAGACAGACAAGAACACATCTTCCATGTTCCAGCTACAACGGAGAGAAAGAAACACAA
The DNA here is from genome assembly GCF_001194135.2 of Octopus bimaculoides. Taxonomy (NCBI): domain Eukaryota; kingdom Metazoa; phylum Mollusca; class Cephalopoda; order Octopoda; family Octopodidae; genus Octopus; species Octopus bimaculoides. The sequence goes on along the minus strand of NW_026348261.1, from coordinate 132 downwards.
GTTAGGAGAAGAAAGAAGGATGGTCATGTGGGAGCCACGTGAGCAAGGGAGGAGAAGTGAAGGAGTGTGAGTGACAGAGTAGTAGGATAGAATAGTGGGAGAAGAGGAGGTAAAAGAATAAGAGAGAGAAAA
>NW_026348260.1:0-754 GCF_001194135.2 Octopus bimaculoides | reverse complement strand
GTGTGTGTGTGTGTGTGTGTGTGTGTGTATGTGTATGTATAGATAGATAGATTATATATGTTCCTATATGATACCTTTGGAATGCAACCATGAGTCACTAAAATATGCAAACTAAAAGGTACTAGACCACAGCCAGTGTAACAGATGAAATATCTGAAGAGGCAAAAATATGCCTTTCTATATCTTTACACCTGTGTGCAGATATTGATGTTCATATATGTTCAGGTATGTAACTTTAAAATGCAGCTCTATATTAATAATAGTATATGCCAAGAAATAGTGATTGTTTGAAAAACTAATGAGGCAGTAAATATGTATAGATCTAATCGGGATGTCTGTATATCTGTGCAAGTATGTGTGCATGTAGCACAGGAGTGGCTGTGTGGTAAGCAGCTTGCTTCCCAACCACATGGTACTGGGTTCAGTCCCACTGCGTGGCACCTTGGGCAAATGTCTTCTACTATAGCTCCAGGCTATAGTATTTGTCAACAGTTATTTGTCTATACTTTTTACTCTTTTACTTGTTTCAGTCATTTGACTGTGGCATGCTAGAGCACCACCTTTAGTCGAGCAAATCGACCCCAGGACTTATTCTTTGTAAGTCTAGTCCTTATTCTATTGGTCTCTTTTGCCGAACCGCTAAGTTATGGAGACGTAAACACACCAGCATCGGTTGTCAAGCGATGTTTGCAATTCTTATTATAAAAAGATAATAGTAATTGAAAATTGTAGCAATGTTTCATTCCCTGACCAG
>NW_026348259.1:0-390 GCF_001194135.2 Octopus bimaculoides | reverse complement strand
TATATATATATATATATATGTATGTATGTATGTATGTATGTATACATATAGATGCATATATACATGTATATACGTATGCATACAAACACACACACATACATATATACTTTGTATATATTCATATTCATGCATTATATACATTATGCATAGATTATGTAATTGCAAATATGATATGTGCACTTACATTTGTACATTCATATATACATATGTATATATACAGGTCTCTAGTCATGCATACATGCATATACATTTACACATATATACCTAGATATTTCTACATGTACAATTATGTAGATTTGTGTATGTATTGTTTTATAAATATATGTATACATATATATAAGTATATATATTCACATATATACATATATATATCATATTTATATAGATGTG
>NW_026348258.1:0-422 GCF_001194135.2 Octopus bimaculoides | reverse complement strand
TATATATATATATATACACACACACATATATAAATATATATACATATACATATATATAATACATGATGGGCTTCTTTCAGTTTGCATCTACCAAGTCCACTCACAAAGCTTTGGCTGGTCTGAGGCTATAGTAGAAGACACTTGCCCAAGTGGGACTGAACTTGGAACTATGTGGTTGGTAAGCAAGCTACTTACCACACAGCCACTCCTGTGCCTAAACAAATGAAAATACATAATATACAATACATATACATATGTACACATGGTAGGATGGCCATAGACTACTCATGAGCTCCTCCGCCCTTTCATAGGGTGTTGTTTTTCCTCTCACAGGGTGTCCAACATTCGCCCTCCTCAACAAGCAAGTCTGACGATGTTGCCAATTTAGTCATCAGCAACCCAACCATGAAAAAGGTTGTACT
>NW_026348257.1:0-317 GCF_001194135.2 Octopus bimaculoides | reverse complement strand
TCGCTAGCAACAAGGGGAGTACAGGATGACAGTCAGCCAAAACCGTCGCCTCGCTGTCTCTTTTCTTTCCTCTCTTTGTAGGGTTAATAATCTTAATCTTTAGTTACAGTTTCTCACTCAAACTACATAATAGACAGAACTGTCGGATTAAGACAGTAGAGTGTTTTGAGGGAGATTTAGCTGCTATTTCTACCAAGTCTTACCTCGGTATTGTTATATGACATGCTGCCCTATATATTATATATCCCTTATGCTTTCCAAAACCGAATTACAAATTTTGACGTATGGGGTATCAAAAGATTCAGTACTATTTATAT
>NW_026348256.1:0-417 GCF_001194135.2 Octopus bimaculoides | reverse complement strand
ATATATATATATGCGTACAGATAAACAAACACACACACACGTACACATACACGTATGCATATTTACGTATACCTTTATACTTCATGCGTAGTTATGTACGTACATACATATACATATATATATATATATAATCATGTTCCTACGTACATATATTTGTTTGTCTATCTTTTTGATGTTAGCAAATTTCTAGATTACTGATTTATTCCATTAATAAATTTATATAGCCTTTGAAGGATATTTATTAATAATTCATAACCTAACCTATGTTTCTTTGTAGGCGTTTGTTGTTTTTTCTTGCTTTTGCAATTATTTTTATACTCGCTTGTACTTTATTTTGTTTTATCTTTCTTATAATAGCATTATTTTTAATAACCTTATTATTATTATTATTATTATTATTATTATTATTATTATTAT
>NW_026348255.1:0-423 GCF_001194135.2 Octopus bimaculoides | reverse complement strand
TATATATATTATGCGCGATATTCTGCTGCTTTCTTGCAAGGTATTGATCAACATGTAGCTACAGTGTAAGACATTTTCCTTAGGTACACGGAACAAAATTGAACTCAGTGACCACGTAGTTCTGGGACGAACTTCTTAACCACACAACCATCTCTATAGATATACAGGTGCGTGTGTGAATACACACATACATACATACATACATACATACATACATACTTACATACATACATACATGTTTAATACCGGGGAGTTACTTGGCGGCCTAAATTTTCTTAACGAACTATTTTCGTACGTGTTTTTAAAAAGTGCTTTCACGGGAAACGCTTTTTCCTAGAGTACTTACTGTAACAGTCTCAAGTAATAATAATATTAATAATAGTAATAATAATAATGATTATTATTATTATTATTATTATTATT
>NW_026348253.1:0-386 GCF_001194135.2 Octopus bimaculoides | reverse complement strand
TAGATAGATAGATAGATAGAGATATAAATATGCACAAGAATGGCTGTGTAGTAATAAGTCTCCTTCCCAACCACGTGATTCTGGATTCAGTATCACTGTGTAGCATCTTGGACAAGTCTCTACCTTGGGCCTACCAAAGTTTTCTGAATGGTTTTGTTTGATGGAAGGTGAAAGTACCCTGTTATATGATGTACGTGTGCATGTGTGTGAAAATAGGAGCGTATTGGTAACATGAAGGGTATCCAGCTGTAGAAAATCTACCTGAATAAATGCTGGCCAACCTATGCAAGCATGGAAATGTGTATGTTAAAATGATGATGATGATGATATATATTTGTGAAGGTTAATGAGAAAAATAGTTTTTAAGAATTGAATTTAAATTCTCA
>NW_026348252.1:0-201 GCF_001194135.2 Octopus bimaculoides | reverse complement strand
TGTATATATTTATATTCTGCGTTCGTCTTTGTGTGTGTTTATGAGTATAACTGTAAAGTGGTCAGGTACATTTTATTTTATCTGATTTCACCAACTCGTTTCTTTGTTTTCAGATACTGGCGCACATATACAACCGTATTCTCAAATATACAAACCTCCACACACACACACACACACACACACACACACACACACACACAC
>NW_026348251.1:0-258 GCF_001194135.2 Octopus bimaculoides | reverse complement strand
TATATATATATATATACATACATATATATATAATATAGGACAATCAGTTAGTTGTCATAATAAAACTCAGAGTTCCGGATGTTGGGGCTGAAGCCTGCTCAGGCATCTCATCAGTTATTATATTGAGAGATAAATTCCTCTATTTACATAATATCAAGATCTCATTCATTCTTTTTTTGTCACACTATTCATTATTAATATATTTATGTACTAGCAGTATAGCCCGGTGCTGCCCAGGATTAAGCTAGGATTATTAAG
>NW_026348250.1:0-321 GCF_001194135.2 Octopus bimaculoides | reverse complement strand
AAACTCCACTTGCGAAGACCTGTTGAGGCAAGTGAAATCGAAATTGAGTTGAATTCGACGACTGGCAACCTTGCCGGCGCAGTCTCCTTCATTGGACACGAAACTCAGCTTGCAAAGACTTATTGAGGCAAGCGAAATCGAAATCATGATGGCACCTGTGCCCAGCGTTGCCTTTCTGGCACTTGTGCCCGCAGCATGTGTATGGACCCTTGAGTGGGATCGTTGCTGGTACCCCTGGACCAGCTCTTGTGCGGGTGGCACATAAAATACGCCATTGAGCGTGGCCGTTGCCAGTACCGCCTGACTGGCCTTCGTAGGATT
>NW_026348249.1:0-317 GCF_001194135.2 Octopus bimaculoides | reverse complement strand
CTCACAGACAGAGAAAGACAAACACGCACAGAGACACACACACAGACACACACACAAGGTATATAAATATCGCCCTCTTTTTATATCAACACAGTTTCTGTTTTCCAAGATCCTCCCCCTACATTTTGCTATTACTCTTTTACTCTCTTTCTGTTAGTCTCTTTTACTTCACCTTTCTATTCATTCTGTTCCACTATTCTTATATTCCCATTGTTTCTATCTGAGATATAGATACACCCTAGCTGTCTATGGAGTATTCGCACACTACATATATTACTTTATATGCATATCCATATATATATATATATATATATATA
>NW_026348248.1:0-632 GCF_001194135.2 Octopus bimaculoides | reverse complement strand
TTTTCTTTCCTTTAAAAATCGGCACAAACTTTCCGGACAACCCAATATTTGCTTAGTTTTCAAGTAAAATTTTGAATTAATTGCATAACCCTTCAGATGTAGAATTATTTTTGCTTCTAGGAGTCAAAACAACAGTAAATAAGTAAACCATTGTGTTGAAAAAGAAACTCTTTTGAAACTTTTCCCCTCTTGGTTTACAGTACTTCACTTAATTGTTATCATTCCTCTTTCATTTCCAAGCATTTATGAATAGTTATAGAACAAACATATGTTAACACAATATATTATTTCCCCAAGAGGATTTCCAACACATATTATGAATATATCTACAGATGTTTAGCGTATTGTGCTTCGCAAATTTTTGCTTTCTTTTCTATTTTCATAATACAAGTAAGAGTTGTTTCAATTTCAGCATCTATTTTCTTTCAATGCTACTGCTGCCCTTTTTCATAAATCAAATATTATGGTTGAAATAATGTGATCTGGTGGTCTCAGTGCTGGAGGTAGCAGGAGTAGTCAATGTGAGAGCTTCCTTCGTGGTAACTACCACAGTATAGTTTGTTCTAATAGAACATCCACATAACAAACCACAAGGTTCCGGGTTCAGTCCCACTGCGTGGCACCTTGGGCAA
>NW_026348247.1:299-603 GCF_001194135.2 Octopus bimaculoides | reverse complement strand
ATATGTGTGTGTGTGTGTGTGTGTGTGTGTATGTACATATGTATAGATATATATGTATGTATATGCATGCACATACACATACACATGTATAACACACACACACATATATGCACAAGTATGTGTACAGTTGAATATTTGCATAGACGTATATAAAAGACATATAATGTATATAATATACATATAATGTACACAGATACACAAAGACATATGTATATATGCGTGTGTCCGTGTGTGTATGTACGAGCGTGTGTGTATATGCATATATATAATATATAATATACATTTATATACATATGTATATATG
>NW_026348247.1:179-289 GCF_001194135.2 Octopus bimaculoides | reverse complement strand
ATGCATATATATAATATATAATATACATTTATATACATATGTATATATGTGTGTATGTATGTGTATTATATATATGTATGTATATATATATATATATATATATATATATA
>NW_026348247.1:0-138 GCF_001194135.2 Octopus bimaculoides | reverse complement strand
AGTACTGATGAAGGAAATTGATTATTATCAATCCTGATCTAGAAACGCGTTTACTGTTAAACATCGGAATTGGTTAGGTTTCATTGTGTTTTTCTTCTGGTTTTTGCCTTTGTGAGTTACAAGTGATGCTATCTGTGG
>NW_026348246.1:0-348 GCF_001194135.2 Octopus bimaculoides | reverse complement strand
ATTATTTACAGTTGACGGACATTTGTCCTCATCTTGTTTGTTGTTAACACAACGTTTCGACTGTTACACCCTCCAGCCTTCATCAGGTGTCTTCAGAAAATTTCGAACCTGGGTTCTCATTCCTAAGGTATTTTTCGATGTTATTATTGTTATTATTATTATTGAGTGAGAGAGCAGTGCATGCCATCAAAGTGACACTGGGGTAAAATATACGAAGCCCATAATACCCAAGATGACTATCCGTGTGATAAGGTTACACCAGGCACATGCATCACAACCATATCTGTGCGACATGGTGATCTCATATCAAAATAAACAGCGCATGACCTCGCAAGTGGGGCCCAGTTA
>NW_026348244.1:0-211 GCF_001194135.2 Octopus bimaculoides | reverse complement strand
TATATATATATGCACACACACACACATATATATACATATATATATTAGTTAAACAATCACGTCATGCACAAAGAAAATAAACTGCTTGAACGATGGGACATCTCCGCAACGCCATTTTTCTTTCACTCATCTAATTTACCGATAAAGCTTGATGTCTTTTGGATGTAATTATTATTATTATTATCATTATTATTATTAGTAGTAGTAGTAG
>NW_026348243.1:0-534 GCF_001194135.2 Octopus bimaculoides | reverse complement strand
CACACACACACACACAAACACACACACACACACACACACATGCACACACATCTGTTCTTATTATTTCTTCACTGCAGATAAAAGTAAATAACGTGGTTTTGGTAACACGACAATACAGAAGAAGCAATTGCAGGCATCCATATATACATACATACATATATAAACTGTTCTACACACACACAAACGCACACATATATATGTATACTTATATACATAGTTATATATACATAGGTGTCATATGTTTCGTTCTTTAGCCTCGGGGAAGCCCGTATAACACTCTGCTTTTGGCAATGCAGATGACCGTGTGCCGTTAATGAAATCTATTCATTGTGTGAAGCGGTACGTCAAAAGCTACATAATTTAGTTTCGTATTTTTCTTTACAAAAATGGTTGATTGACTTTCTTTCAGAAATTTGACTTCGGAATATGGCATCAACGGAAGTGAAATGGTGATAGTTACATACATACATACATTACGTAGTTGCATACAAACATACATACATACATATACATACATACATACATACATACATA
>NW_026348242.1:16917-17644 GCF_001194135.2 Octopus bimaculoides | reverse complement strand
ATATATATATATATGTATGTATGTATGTATATATACATACATATATATATTCATAGACCAAAGAGAAACGATGCCTTCATAACGTTCTTTGTCCTTTTTACTTTGCTGTCAGTTCCAGACTTTACATATCTCTGCTACTTTTTCCACTTCTTCCCATTAGAACATTACATTCTATTATATTGTATCCCCCTCTCTCCCACCTCTGTTTCTCTATCTTTCCCTCCCCCCTCTCTCTCTCTCTCCTTTCGCCTCGCTACCATTTCTATCCATTTTCGCCCTGACGATTCTTTGTTTCATTTCGCGGTGCTTTCTATTGCAGGTTGGTTTGTTTATATGTATGCCAGACACTAGCAAACACTTACCCCTGGTCATTTACGACTATATAAGTACTGCCTTAATAATTTATATCTTCATACTTTTGTCGTCTTCGTTGTTGTTTTGTGCTTCTTTTGTTGTTGTTGTTGTTGTTGAGATTTTGCTGATGTCTTTGACCAAGTTCCCTGTTTTATACCTCGTCCTTGGTCATTTCAATTCTTTAGTTCTTTCCTGTGTTCCATTGTATTCACATGAAGTCTGTGAATTCTTGTGAATTCTTGTCGTATTGCACCTTCAAGGCGGCTTCGTATACATCCATGTGATTTATTTAGTATGTGTGTATGTGGTTGCGTGTGAGTGCTCGTACTTGGCGTGGTGTGTGTGTGTGTGTGTGTGTGTGTGTGTGTGTGTG
>NW_026348242.1:14282-16788 GCF_001194135.2 Octopus bimaculoides | reverse complement strand
TATATATATATATATATATATATATATGTGTGTGTGTATATGTATATATATATATATATATAGATAGATATATGTGTGTATATATATATATATATATATATAGATATATGTGTGTATATATATATAGATATATGTGTATATATATATATATATGTGTATATGTATATATATATGTGTGTATATATATGTATGCGCATGCACACACACAAACATACACATACGCATAAATACTTGTATGTATATATATATATATATATATATATATAGGCATCTAGGTATTTCTGCATGTACTATAAAAGTGCCTTCGTGTTTGAGTATGTTTGTGTGTGCGTGTGTGTATGTGTGTGTGTATTCGTGGGAGTGTGCGCGCACTTGCGTATTTGTGAGAGTGCGGGCAAACGTCTGTATGTACAAGACTATATATATATATTTGTATACAGTCTTTCATTACAGTATTGAAGAAAAGCCATCCATATATATGTGTGTGTGTGTGTGTGTGTGTGTGTGTCTAATCTCTCTCTCTCTATGTTTGTATATATATATATATAGGCATTCATATATATATTTATGTTATATATATATATAAATATATATATATGAGATAGATATGTATGTGCGTACGCATGCATATATATGTATATGTATGCGTGTGTGTGTATGTGTGTGTGTGTGTGTGTGTGTGTCTGTCTGTCTGTGTACACCTACACACACAAAACAATAATTGGTTCAACCACCTTGGTTCTGTGACAATATTTTAAGAGGCTGACCACTTTTGTCTTGTTTTTTTTTTGTTTGGGATTGATTTCTTTGGAGGATGGCACTGAGTCCTTACCTTACTAGGTGCCCCAGGACCGGTGAAATGGATGCGACTACATCTCCCTTCCAATTTCTCCAAGTTGATTGTAACATGGTAAATATGAACTTGCGTACAGTCACATGGTATCTGCTCATCATATTCAATACAGGAGAATGGGATTCACGCAGCTATCAATGCTTGATTAGTTATTGGAAAATAATCGATGTATCGGCAGTCTCCCTTATTTTGAAATGTTTGTGATTGTTATAGGTTTCGTTGTTGTTCGTTACCTGTGCACCATCCATGCCAGCCGAGCAAACCAGAGCGAGAAACACATAAAGAGAGAGAGAGAGACAGAGACAGTGGGGGAGGGAGAGGGGGAGAAGGTGTAAGAGAGAGAGAGTGAGAGACAGAAAGAGAGAAAGGGAGAATTTAAACTTTTAAAAGTAAAAACTCAAAGATTCATAAAGTTCGTTAGATTTTGAGATTTAGAGGAACGACGAGGATGGTTGCAAATCAAGAGTTAACCTAAGTAGATATCATATTGGCAACATTCAACACTACTCACCTTATCTGAGCGCGTGCGCGTGTCTGTGTGTGTGTATGTGTATATATATATATATATATATATATATATATATATGCAAACACATGCACGTGCGCGCACACACACAGATACACACGCAAACACATATACACACATACTTGTACAAATGTTTATATATATATATATATATATATATATATACATATATATATATATCTACATGTATATGTATGTATGTACATATATATATATATATATATAAATACACCCATACACGCATCTATATATATTATATATGCACACACACACACACATATGTATGCTTTATATATATATAACATATATACACACATGCATATATTTGATATATATGTGAGTGTGTGTGTGTGTCTTTATATATATATATATATATATATATATATATATATCATACATACATACATACATATACGTAGATAACTACGTATATATATGTATATATATATGTATGATATATATATATATTTACAGTTATATATGTACGTATATACATGATACGTATTTATATATACGTGGAGTTATATGCACTATACATTCCGGAGGCATGTGGAAAAGATTCTCGTGATCTGATTGAAAATATTAAAAATAAATGGAAACAAAAGAAAGCAACAACAACCGAACACTTATTTTCCATTAATAATGATGATGATAATGATGATGGTGGTGGTGGTGATGCGAGGATAATGAGGACAATGATGATGATGATGATGATGATGATGATGATAATTAGATCACTAATTAATATAAACAAGTGCGAATAGACTGGAGTGGCCTTATATTATATATATCACACACACACACACACACACACACACACACATATATATATATATATATATATAAATTATAATACAGGGTATCAAGAGATACCACCACGCTGAAAAAATAGCAGTCAAATCTTGACTCCAAAAACCACAATAAATGTCCGCAAGGCACGATTAGCGAAGACGAAGACCAAATAAACCAGTAAAAATAATAAGATATCTCTTGATACCCTGTATTATAATTTTAAATAATTATTACCTTTGATGGTTTTTATTCCCATGCTGACCACTTGATAAGATCAATATTTTAAATACCGATCTTATCCTTGTTTATATAAATATATATATATATATATATAT
>NW_026348242.1:13035-13982 GCF_001194135.2 Octopus bimaculoides | reverse complement strand
GGGCCGACCAATGCCTTGTGAGTGGATTTGGTAGACGGAAACTGAAAGAAGCCTGTCGTATATATGTATATATATATATGTATGTGTGTGTGTGTTTGTATGTCTGTGTTTGTCCCCCAACATCGCTTGACAACCGATGCTGGTGTGTTTATGTCCCTGTAACTTAGCGGTTCGGCAAAAGAGACCGAAAGAATAAGTACTAGGCTACCAAAGAATAAGTCCTGGGGTCGATTTGCTCGACTAAAGGCGGTGCTCCAGCATGGCCACAGTCAAAAGACTGAAACAAGTAAAAGAGTAAAAGAGTATGTGTGTGTGTGTATGTGTGTCTGTGTGTGCGTGTGTGTGTGTGTTATATATATGTATAGATAAATATACACATGTTCATATGTATGTTTATATGTGCGTGATGTAATGTTCGTTTCTTTTATTATATACACTCATATTTTTTCTATGTATCTATGTACGTGTACATATATGTGTGTACTGCTGTATAATTAATTGTATATATTCACAGGCGTAACAATATAGTATATCCATACCCTTATGTCCTCTCTTCAGAACTCACTACCACATGCGCGCACACAGAGACGCACGCACTGAAACTCTCTCTCTCTCTCTCTCTCCTGTCTCTCTCCCTCTCTTTCACACATACACACACATGCACACGCACACACACGCACGCACACACACACACTCACGCACCCACATATATATATATTTGTGTATATGCCTGTATATGTGAGGGTGCTGAAATTCTTGAGGTCCATTGTTCAAACCTCAGATACTACACATATACATGTATGCAAAAATACCCTGTTGATGAAGGAGCCTTGGATCTAGGTTACAAACCAGCTCCTTCTCTATTGGCTAGAAATCTTGAAATAAAGCTGGATAACAACACACACACACACACACACACACACACACACACATATATATATATATAT
>NW_026348242.1:9202-12478 GCF_001194135.2 Octopus bimaculoides | reverse complement strand
ATTGAAATTGAAAAGAGTTCACAAACTGTTACCCATAGTTTCACGTAACAAATCATCAAAGAGCAGAGAATAATTTTTTAAATTAATATTATGGTTTATAAATATTTATAAATGGTGCCGTGATAAATATTTAGTAAATCGTAATAATGTAACAAACGTTGATTGGTCGGCTTCATTGCTTTTCAAAATAACAGGAATCTGTTGGATGAAAACCATTGGCCGTTGACAGAAACATAGAAACTTAAAAAACAAAAAAAACAAAAAAAAAAATGAGTCGAAATTGAATTAAGAAATGATTTGGTTTAAATCATGGCTTTCCTGTTCTCATATAAAAGATACAAGTAACAATAATTTCTTAATATAATTAACCAATAATATTTTCTGTTATACACCTTTATACATGGAAGTAGATATAATGATTACACCGAAGAAAAAATGTTCTTCCAAAACTGAAGATTTTAAGAAAAATATTTTGTAAAATGTAACCATGGCATAATCTATCCCCCTCCTTCCATTCCTCCCTATCTACCTACCTACCTACCTATCTATCTACCTACCTACCTACCTATCTATCTATCCATCTATCTATCCATCTATATATCTATCTATCTATTTGTGTATAGATATTTGAAAACATTACAAGGAAGTTCAGCCGTCATTCACGAACGCGTATGATATGACAATATCTAACCATGCTTTCGCTTATTGTCTTAGGTGCCTGCGTAGTTGCGAGCAGACACGGTCACCTTTACTACCCTGCCATTCTTGACCAAGTGGAACATGTGAGTATGTGACAACTGGAGACAGAGAGTGGAGAGAGAGAGAGAGAGAGAGAGAGAGAGAGAGAGAGAGAGAGAGAGAGAGAGAGAGAGAGAGAGAGAGAGAGAGAGAGAGAGAGATGCACCAGTAGTCGGTTGGGATTCAATTGCAGCTGACTACACTGGGATAATGCTAAATATGCGCTTTGACCAAGGACACGCCCAGTTCAAGAGTCAAACTCGTGACGTCATGATTGTGACTTCAACACCCTATCCACTTGACCACGCGTCTTTGCTAATTAATCCAGTAACTGGCATACGAATCATATTAATCATCTCTGAAAACGACGGATGATCCATTTATTTGAAATACACATATATGAATCAGGGTGTGTATGTGCAAATGTGTGAGAGTGATTGAATGTGTTTGTGTGTGTGTGTTTATGTGCGTTTGTGTGGGTGTGAGTGTGTGTGAGTGTGTGTGTGTGTGTGTGTGTGTGCGTGTATACCAATCAATATGTTTACTTTTGGTACGGCTGCCTGCATTTATGAGTATATGCGTGCATGTTTGTATGTACTCTGTGTGTTTGTGTGGGTCTATTTATATGTGTGTGCACATGTGTGCATATGTGTGTGTGTGTGCATTTATGTGAGCATGCATGTGTTTATTTTTCCTCTCCAGCCTTTCTTGTCTAATAACAACAGTGTGTGTGTCTGTGTATATGTGCGTGTGTGTGCTTATGCCTCTGTGTGTATGTTTATACCAGTGTGTTTACACCTCTCTCTGTGTGTGTGTGTGTGTGCTGTGTGTGTCTGTGTGCTGTGTGTGTGTGTTTGTGTGCTATGTGTTTGTGTGCTATGTGTTAGTGTGCTATGTGTCTGTGTGCTACGTGTTTGTGTGTGTGTGTGTTGTTCTATGGCAGCCATATTGTTTCCTCTCTTATGTCGTCTGCTGTGATGAATCTAAAGCGATACGTCTTAGGCTCTTTCCAACACCCATTGTTTCAGTGTTGATTATAACACCAAGTAGACAATGATCTCTCGTGTAAAATTTAAGCATAAAACCATAAATTGATTCATGTAAAAATCAGGAAACATTTGCCAATTCAGGAGACGTGACTGACACAGTAATGGCTGCTGGCGAAAACATCCAGAGCTTTCTATAGAAAAGATAGAATTCAGTGAGAGCAGGTCTCGTCTGATCCTAGCATCAATTGCTGTTTATATAACAAGACTTTAGTCAATATTATTTCCTTTGATCTCTTCCTTCGTCTATCGTACTAATTTTTTGTTGTTGTTGTTGTCATTATTGCTGTTCTTGTGCTTGTTATTGCGTTTGTTTTCTTGCTTTATATAGTTTGCTTCTTTCTTTTCTTTATTATTTATTTCTCTCTTTCTTTTTTCCCCGCGTCTCACTCTTCCGCTCCTTAAGTTTTGCTTCTTCTTCTTCTTCTTCTTCTTCTTCTTCTTCGCCTTCTTCTTCTTCGCCTTCTTCTTCGCCTTCTTCTTCTTCTTCTTCTTCTTCTTCTTCTTCTTCCCTCGTCATTTAAAACATAGCTTTCCTGTTCTCATATAAAAGATACGAGTAGCAGTAATTTCCTTATATAACTTACCAAGATGTTTTCTGATATACATACATATATATATATTCAAATATACAAGCTTATATATACATAAACATATATATATATATATATGTATATTGTATAAGTGTGTATATATAACACACATTTACAAACATATATTTACATATATGTATGTGTATGAAGATATACACGCACACATACACAATATATATATATATATATATATATATATATATATATATATATATATATATAGTCCTATATCAAGTTATATTAAAACAATCTAATATTAAACTGAAAGATTATCCAATGCTTTTCAGTAGAGTATGTGTGTATTTTACTGTTTCAATGTTGACAGTAACTTCGCAGTTCCATCTTTTTCGCCTTGTATGTATTTTCGTGTTTGTGTGTTTGTCTGTCTGCCTGTGCACGTGGGTCGATGTGACTGTGTATAAGTGTGTGTGTGTGTGTGTGTGTGTGTGTGTGTGTGTAAATCCGTATCATCGTATCACTTTTACGCATATCTCTGTGCGGATATCACTGATTCCAAATTGATGTGAAGCAGCATTATTATACGTGAATGCAAATTGTTGTTAACTGACCGGCCATATAAGTCATAATATGTTAATGTCGTTGTAATTCAGAAACTTTTTCTCCTGCTAAAAGCTCGTGTCAGTAACAGCACATCGAAATTATCTTCGATTTTCTACCACTGTTATTATTGTTGTTAATCCTATTGGTCCGTACATGAAAAGCTAATCATACTCGTGTATTACACAAAAACAATGGCAATCGAAACGAATGACTACCATCTTAATCACATAGTGAAGTTTTCTATTCAAATATCAATAAAAATTTATCTCATATATATAAATGTTTTCGAACTAGTTTGGATTCCTTGCAATCAAATTTTTATATATATATATATATAT
>NW_026348242.1:6399-7052 GCF_001194135.2 Octopus bimaculoides | reverse complement strand
CCTGCACAAGGTGCCACGCAGTGGGACTAAATCCGGAACCATGTGATTGGGAAGCAAGCTTCTTACCACACAGCCACACCTTCACCTTTACTTTCTGAGTTCAAATCCCGTCGAGGTCAACTTCGACTTTCAATCCTTTGCGGTCGATGAAACAAAGAAAGTCCCAGTCTAGTACTGAGATCGATAGTTTCGACTAACCCTTTCTCTATAATATCGCTGGCCTTAGACTTAAATGAGAAACAGTGACTATTACCAGCTCTGTTATTTCTAGAACTCCTTTGATTGACAGTGCTGTTCGAGATCGTACTCCTCGAAGTACTACTGAACGGGACTGACCCGGGTGTGCGAGTGTATTGCTAGCACCCATGCAATGCCTTAGTATTGCTGACTTGTGTTGAGTTCGTGGTTGAAGCACTTCATTTTACCTTTCCACTCAACTGTAAATTGGTGACCTTGCGACAGACTAACCTTCCGATTGCGGGAGTGTTGGCCTGCTAAAGCACCATCAGGTTAAAGCATAAATATAGGACAGTGGTACAACAAAGCGCCAATATTTCCTGGAATTAGCAGTCGATAATATATGACGCTATAGTAAGGCAGCTTCACTGTATATATATATACTGGCAAAAATGTTAGCGGGCAGCGAATTTATA
>NW_026348242.1:4787-5404 GCF_001194135.2 Octopus bimaculoides | reverse complement strand
TATATATATATATACATATATATATATATATATATATATATATACATATATATATATATATTGTGTATCTGTTGTATGTGTCTTTATTTGCGCATGTGTATATCCCTGTGTGTCTATGTTTGGTAAGTATATGTGTGGTAAGTATATGTATGGTGCATGCGTTATCAGTATCCCCTGTTTATTCACGTTAATTTTATTTTATTTATGTTTTTATCCACTTACTTTTTCTTTTTTATATTATTATTAATTTATTGTATTTTGTTTAAGTATTTAATTAATTAATTCCATTTATTTATCTATCTATTGTATTAGTTTCATATTATTATCAGTTTATGGGGATCATATTCTGTCATCAGGTTGTGGTGTGGTGGGTGTGCTAGTGTTCCATTCTAGTTTTCTATTTAGGTTAGGTTTATCTTCTATTGATAATAGAAGATAATCCTAGCCTAAATAGCTTACGTTTATGTGGCTGGGAAGCGAGCTCCTTACAACACAGCCTATCCTGCATATGTGTGTGTATATATATATATACATATGTATATGAATATATATATATATATATATATATATATATGTTTATATATATATATATACATATGTATATGAATATATATATA
>NW_026348242.1:1862-4777 GCF_001194135.2 Octopus bimaculoides | reverse complement strand
TATATATATATACATATGTATATGAATATATATATATATGTTTATATATATATATATATATACATATATATGTGTATATATATACATACATATATATATTAAATTGTGGGCGGCCAGGGAAAGCGGGCCTTATCCCTTGGTTCCTTTCTCATAATTGTTTCACTAATCCAATAACAACAATGCAAAGTATGTAGACCTTAAAATGGTTTTTGTGCATTTACAGAGAATACCGAACTGCCTTATACAGGATCTTGTTTTTAGGAATTCCGAATAAGTTATGAATACCCAAATTATGAAGTCAGTTATGTAATAACATGAGATTAGTTACCCGATAATAAGAATTCAAATAAAGTACCCCCGAAAAGGGCTTTAATGCGTTCCCAGGGCATATAGAAATTAGGAGGAAATACTAATAAGGTATGTATACTAAAATCTTGAAGCATGTTACGTAATAACAGACTAATCAGATATGAGATAATAACAATTCAAAGTAAATTACTCTGAAAAGGCCTTTTGTGCGTTCCCAGCGAATATTACTCTCAGGGGCACGAATGTTGTTATATTCGTGAATAAGTCACTAACCGAAATAAGTGGATCTATTGTTTAGGAAAATACTATTTACTTGTTTAAGGGTTGCACTGGATAAATTGCGAAAATAGCTCTAACAGCTCAAGTACTAAGAAATAAGCATACTCAATTTCATTTTTACCAAATAATTTAGGAAAATGAATGGGTTATTTCCCTTGGTTATATATAAGGATCCCTTCCAGGGACCTTGTTATCGATTTTTTTTCAACAATCTGAGTATGCCATGAGGTTTCCAGACATGAATTCTACTCACGTGTCGAGTTACATAAAAATCAATAAAACGATGTAGAAGTTAGCTAACAACTCCACAAACACACCCACAGACAGCATTTTGCACATATATGTAGTGTGTATATATATATATATATATATAATAGAGGAGGAATTATGTACATTATTTACATTATTTACATTTGACATCTGATGAAGGCTGAAGGATATATCAGCCAAAACGTATTCACATCAAGAATCTCAAAAAAACAAAAAGCAATTTTAAACGCATAAGAATGACAATGCAACGACAACAAATCAATAATGATAAAATTGAAAAATACTCTCTCGCTGGATATATAATAAAAAGTGCAATAACGGACCTATCTAAATTTTAAAGTATTCCTAAATGCTCAGATTTAGTTACAAAGCAACAAACAAAGGAAAATATTTTAATAGTTAATAAATATGAACCATATTTAAACGATTGAATATACAATTGTTGTAAATGACTTGTTTTGTTACAAAGAACACGTATATATAATGAAAGCGTTCAAAACAGTAACTTTTTATGAAGTTACTTATAAGCAAAATATCTATTTTTCGATGAATAACATCAAAAGTGTAATCTGATTGGTAATAAATGCAAAATAATAATAATAATCTGTTTGCAAGGGACATATCAATTACTATAAGTTATTATATATCTAGCAAAGTGCTAATTATTGAAATCAAATTTTGGCATGACGGATTAATCAAATTTTTGGGGACGGATTAAGTCAATTATATTGACCTCAGTGTTCAAGTGGTACTTATTTTATCGACCCTGAAAGGATTGAAAGGCAAAATCAACCACGATGGAATTTGAACTCAGAACATAAATACAGACGAAATATTGCTAACGTTCCTTTATTGCCCACAAGGGGCTAAACATAAAGGGGACAAACAAGGACAGACAAAGGGATTAAGTCGATTTCATCAACCCCAGTGCATAACTGGTACTTAATTTATCGACCCCGAATGGATGAAAGGCAAAGTCGACCTCGGCGGAATTTGAACTCAGAACGTAGCGGCAGACGAAATATTGCTAAGCGTTTTGCCTGGCGTGCTAACGATTCCACCAGCTCGTAGCCCGATTGTTATTAATTAACAAAACTAGGTGAGTTGTAAGAGCTCATTTTTTTGTTTCATTGCAATCATTTTTAATTTCACACGTACAAAAATACACTATCACACAAACAAACACACACATACGCACATACGCCCCCACGCATAAATCTGTTGCAAAAAATTCTTGATATAGTCACAATAATTGAAGAAAGATTTTCTTAAATTAAAAATTCTTAATTATATAAAAGATTTAAAAACAGAATAACACGAACCTTGTATTAATTTTTTCTGTAATTTAAAAAACATATTTCTTCAAAAACACGCACACACACATTGATATTTGTTTTTATCTTAAGTTATAATTCTTTCTACAATAGCCAGAAAACCTGAAACTTTGAGGAGAGGGGCCTAGTCAATTACAATGTCACCAATATTCAACTGGCAATTATTTCCTCGACCTCCAAAGAATGAAAAGCAAAGTTGACCTCGGTGGAATTTGAACTCAGAACGTGAAGACGAGCGAAATGACGCTAAGCATTTTGCTAACGATTTGGCCAGCTCATCGCCATGTTAAATTATAATACTTTCAACAAATGGCAGAAGGCCTGACATTTTGAGGGTGGACTAGTTGATTACATCGACCCGAATGTGTAACTGGTACTTATTTCATTGACCCCGGAAAGATCAAATGCAAAGTCGACCTCGGTGGAATTTGAACTCAGAATGTGAAGACGGGCAAAATGCCGCTAAGCATTTTGTTCAACGTGCTTACGATTCGACCAGCTCGTCGCCATGTTAAGTTATAATAAAAACGTTTTTATATTAAACTGAAGGATTACTCAGTACATTTCGTAGAGTAGATGGCGGTAAAAAGAAGATGCGGTAAAAAGAAGATGCTTTCATCCATAACAATCCCACTAAGTAGGTGACTGGTCAAAATTTATTCTAAATTAACGAGACAGAAAAAAACATACATACATATATATATATACGCATATATATATATA
>NW_026348242.1:0-739 GCF_001194135.2 Octopus bimaculoides | reverse complement strand
TTTACGTGTGCATGGAAATATACATGATACAGATATATATATATATATATATATATATATATATATTTATATATATATATATATATATATATATATATATTATATATATATACATCCGTGCATATATACATGGATACATAGGGACATATATATAAATTTAATAAGCATGCACACGCATACAAACGTACACACTCGCACATATATACGCATACATACAGGCGTACATCGACATACATCGAGATACTATATACGCAGGCACACGTTTACATACCGACACACATGCAAACATTCACTCACACATATATAGACACGCGCATACACACATGCATGCATATGCGTAAATACAAACGTACATTATGAATATATAGAAATGCATACACTCTTACGCATATACACGCATGCACAAACACATACATACATTACATACAAGGAAATTAATTCGAATTTAATCCCAATAAACCCCATAAACTTATAACTCAGCTATAATAATAATAATAATAACAGTAAAACTAACAATAAAACTAACAATAACAACAATAATAACAATAATGAGATTAGTAACAATAATAATAGTAATAACAATTATGGTAACGATAACATGAATAGTAATAATTAATGACAATAGTAATAGTAATGATCATAATTGCAATACTAATAAAACATTAAGAATAATAACAGTAATAATAAGGATATGCTACTACTACTACTACTACTACTACTACTACTACTACTACTACTA
>NW_026348241.1:0-263 GCF_001194135.2 Octopus bimaculoides | reverse complement strand
CTCTCTCTCTCTTTCTTTCTCTCACTTTCTCACTCTCCCTCTTTCTCTCTCTTTCTTTTTTTCTTTCTTACTCTCTCTCACTCACTCTTTCTCTACATCTCTCTTACTCTCTCTTTCTCTACTTCTCTCTCACTCTATCTTTCTCTATTTCTCTCTCATTCTCTCTTTCTCTATTTCTCTCTCACTCTCTCTTTCTATCTCACTCTCTCTTTTTCTCTCACTCTCTCTTTCTCTCTCACTCTCTCTTTCTCTCTCACTCTCTC
>NW_026348240.1:0-565 GCF_001194135.2 Octopus bimaculoides | reverse complement strand
TTCTGGCACCTGTGCCCGTGACATGTGTAAGGATTTTCGAGCAAGATCGTTGCCAGTGCTCCTGGACTGGGTCTTGTGCGTGTAGCACATAAAATACACCCTTTTGAGTGTGGCCATTGCTAGTACCGCCTGACTGGCCTTCGTGCCAGTGGCACGTAAAAGCAGCCACTACACCCTCTGAGTGGTTGGCGTTAGGAAGGGCATCCAGCTGTAGAAACTCTGCCAAATCAGATTGGAGCCTGGTGTAGCCATCTGGTTTCACCAGTCCTCAGTCAAATCGTCCAACCCATGCTAGCATGGAAAGCGGACGTTAAACGATGATGATGATGATGATGATGACTACTGGAACTTGTAGTATATTGGATATTTAATATTTCTTAGAAGATTTCTTAACCTCTAACTTATACAGAAATAATTAGAAGGCTTTTACTTGTTTGTCTACGTTATGCAACATTGGGTGTTGATGTGAGTGTAAATTGAGAGAGTAAATAAGCTATCAAGATAAATACTACTGGCAAAATCATCATCATCATCATCATCGTTTAACGTCCGCTTTCCATGCTAG
>NW_026348239.1:0-300 GCF_001194135.2 Octopus bimaculoides | reverse complement strand
TATATTTATGCATACAGATATAGATGTGTGTGTGTTTGTGTGTGTGTGTAATTGTATATGTACGCATGTGTATGCATATATTTAAGTATGTTTATGCATTATATAGACGGGTATATGCACGTGTTTGATGTGTTACTGTATGCACACAGATGTATATAGATGCGTATGTATGTATGCGTGTACATGCGTGTATGTATACGCGTATGTGTCTCTATGTAAGTATATAGATGAACATATATATGTGTGTGTATATACATGTATATATATTCGCGTGTGTGTATGTTTATATATATATATCTG
>NW_026348238.1:0-210 GCF_001194135.2 Octopus bimaculoides | reverse complement strand
ATATATATATATATATATATATATACATTACATATATATATATGTACATATATATACATACATTTACATATATATATATATGAATATATATATATATACGCATACATACATGCATATACACATACATATAGGTGTGTGCGCATATGTATGTGTGCGTACGCATGTGTATCTAAATATGGACACACACATATGTATATATATATATATATA
>NW_026348237.1:0-448 GCF_001194135.2 Octopus bimaculoides | reverse complement strand
TCCAAGCCTGTTTCTTTTGTCTGATAGCCCTGTCAACCACATTGTTCCACTACCAAGTTCGAGAGGGGACTTTACACCAGCTACAGATCTGATTGGTGGCTCTCAGCAGGTTGTCCCGTAGGAATCTCCAGTTGTCTTCCATGTTGTATGATGCTATATCCCCCTCTATTTCATCAAATGCTTCAAGTAGTATGTTTCTAAATCTCTGTCCGTTTCCAAACCGTTCTCCTTTTTGCCTTGATCCCGAAGTTGCTAATTACTAATCTGTGTTGAGGGGTTCATTCTTTGCCAGGGAAGGTTTTGGCATTTATAAGCTGCCCTATTTCTGGCGAGGATGTAGTCGATTTGGCTAGAGTGTCTGCCGGATCGGTAGGTGACTAGGTGACAGGTAGGTTTCTTGAAGTTGGTATTGCAGACCATAAGATCGTTTGCATCACAGAACTCCAGC
>NW_026348236.1:0-203 GCF_001194135.2 Octopus bimaculoides | reverse complement strand
TATATATATATATATATATATATATATATTTATATATTTATATATATATGCATTGTATAATAATTGTGTTTATAATTATAGAATATTTGTATAATTTTAACGTATCAAATTACTTGGTAAAATTATTAATTATTAATTAATCAATTGATTAATTAATTAATTAATTTTATTCGTTTATTATTATTATTGAAATTATATATATA
>NW_026348235.1:0-536 GCF_001194135.2 Octopus bimaculoides | reverse complement strand
ACACTAATACACATACATACGCTTATAGACTTGTACACACACACACACACACACACATTCATACACTCGTGTACATAAACGATAACAAACGCACTTCAATGTATTTACGACCGCCATGTTGTGCTGGTGGTCAACGGCAGACATACCGGAACCGGAAACAAATGATTTATAACAACAACAACAACAACAACAAACAGACCCCCCCAACGAATAAAACAACTGCAGCAACAACAAAAACAAGAAACGACTGCAAATGAACAAAACTAATCGCCATTCTTCTCCTGGTGGTTGCTTGTCGTAGGAAAGTTTAACAGCAAATCTGTATTTCGTTGTTTGTTTTCCACTTTTTATTCGTTTTGTTTGGTTTTGTTTATTTGTTGTTTTTAGCAATCTTATTCAATATTTATTTTTGTTGGGAGTCCGTATAATTAGCTGCCCAGACACGATCTAGAAACCACCCCTTTTGTAAAGTCAGCAGCGTAGCCAGAGAACAAAAAAACAAAACAAATCAAAACAAAACAAAAAAAAAAACAAAT
>NW_026348234.1:0-456 GCF_001194135.2 Octopus bimaculoides | reverse complement strand
CAATCGCTGTAAATATGAAAAGAATGACTCACCGGTGTGTCGTTTTGTGCAGTTTAATGTAGGCGTAAAATTGTCTGGGCATTCGCAATATTCTTTGTCTCCTTGCAAAATACATTTACCAGTTGTGCAGTTCCTCAGGCAACGCTCAGTGCAGTATTCTCCTGTCCAATGTCGTTTGCAGTAACATGACATATATCCGTCCTTCTCAAAGTCACATAAACCGTTGTCACATGTTTTACAAAAGTACTGTTCTCTGGCAGTTAACGTACGGCACTGAAAAATAGTGTCATATATTACACACGTTTCGCCGCTTCCACAAAGCGACGAATTCAGGTTACAGATCTTGGATGAAACAACTGAAGATTCTGACGTCCCTTTTTTGGTGTTGTTGTCGACATCGTCGTCAATGTTGTTATTGTTGCTGCTTTTGCTGTTGGTGTCGTTGTTGTTGACGAT
>NW_026348233.1:0-3155 GCF_001194135.2 Octopus bimaculoides | reverse complement strand
GGGAGGAAGGGGGAAGGAATGTTCAACATTCCATAGAGGGGGAATTTGAGTGGTGAATAGGAGCCTCGTTTTCGTTAACGAGGCTCCGGAAACTAACGGAACCTGCCGGAAAGTAACGGAAACCAACGGAAACTAACGGAAAGTAACGGCAACTAACAGAAACTAACGGGAAGTAACGGAAACTATCGGAAACTAATCGAAACTAACGGAAAGTAACGGAGACTAAAGGAAAATAGGAGAAACTAAGGAAAAGTATCGGAAACTAACGGAAACTAACGGGAACTAACGGAAATAACGGAAACTAACGTAAGGTAACGGAAAGTAACGGAAACAAACGGAAACTATCGGGAAGTAACGGAAACTAACGGAAAGTTACGGAAACTAACGGAAACTATCGGAAAGTAAAAGAAACTAACGGAAAGTAACGGAATCTAACGGAAATTAACGGAAACTAACGGAAACTAACGGGAACTAACGTAAAGTAACGGAAACTAACGGAAACTAACGCAAACTAGCGGAAACTAAGGAAAAGTAACGGAAACTAACGGAAAGTAACTCGTTCTCGCCCTCTCAGTCTCTCTCTCTCATTCTATCTCTATTTCGCTCAATCTCTGTCTGTCTGTCTCTATCTCTCTGTATTTGAGGTAACGGAAAGTAACGGAAACTAACGAAAACTAACGTAAATAACGGAAACGAACGGGAACTAAAGGAAACCTACGGAAACTAACGGAAACAATCGGAAATAACGGAAATAACAGAAAGTAACGGAAACTAACGGGAACTAACGGAAAGTAACGGAGACTAACGGAAACTAACATAAAGTAACGGAAACTAACGGATACTAACGGATACTGACGGAAAGTAATGGAAACTAACAGAAACAAACGGAAATAACGGAAACTAACGGAAATTAACGGAAAGCAAAGAAAACTAACGGAAATTAACGGAAACTAACGGAAATTATCGGAAAGTATCGGAAACTAACGGAAACTAACGGAAAGTAACGGAAACTAACGGAGAGTAACGGAAAGTAACTCTTTCTCGCCCTCTCTGTCTCTCCTTCTCTCAGTCGCTCTCTCTTTCGCTCTGTCTCTGTCTCTGTCTGTCTGTATTTCTGTCTCTCTGTCTCCCTCTCGAGAGAGAGATGGATGTACGTACGTGCCTACGGTAATATGTATGCTCCTCTCTCTTGCACTTCTCTGTCTCTCTCACTCCTCTCTCTCTCGCACTTCTCTCTCTCTCTCTGGCTCCTCTCTCTCTCGCCCTATTCTTTCTCTATCGTTCCTCTCTCTCTCACTCCTCTCTCTCGTTCCTCTCTCTCTCACTCCTCTCTCTCGTTCCTCTCTCTCTCTCGCTGATCTGTCTCTCTCTCGCTCATTTCTCTCTCTCTCGTTCCTCTCTCTCGTTCCTCTCTCTCTCGCTCCTCTCTCTCCCACTCCACTCTCTCCCTCTCACTCTCTCTGTATCTCTCTGTCTCAGACACTCTCTCTCTCTCTCAGATTCACTCCCTCGCTCCTCTCTCTAACTCCTCTCTCTCTCGCTCCTTCGTCACTCGCTTTTCTATCTCTCTCTCTCTCTCGCTCCTCTCATTCTCTCGCTCTTCTCATGAAACATTTTTAGCAAACATCTTCATCAAACGTGCTTGATAAAGACGATTGATGAATGTTTGATGAAAATATTTCCCCCAAACCAAACATTTTCATCTAACATTATCATCAAACACCTTTCTCCAAACGTCTTCAAACACCTTCCTGAAACATCTTCATTAGCCCTAAAAATTCGTCATGAAACATTTTTGACGAACATTTTTAACAAACATTTACATGAAACATCAAACAATTTCATAAAACATCATCGTCAAATGTCATGAAACACCGACATCCATCAAACATCTTCATCAAAAACTTTGAAACATCAAATGATTTTGCCAAACATCTTCAAACATTTTCATCAAATATTTTCATCAAACATTTTCATCGAATATTTTCATCAAATACTTTGATCAAACGTCTTTATTAAACGCGTTTGATAAAGATGATTGATGGATGTTTGATGAAAATATTCTCCCCAAACCAAACATTTTCATGAAACATTTTCCTTCAAACCTCCTCTTCAAAAATGAAACATCTTCATTAGCACTAAAAATTCATGGAACAATTGACAAACATCATTACTTTCATCAAACATTTTGATCGGACATTTTCATCAAACATTTTCATCAGACATTTTAATCAGACATTTCCATCAAACATTTTCATCAGACATCTTCGTCAGACATTTTCATCAAACATTTTGATCAGACATTTTAATGAAATATTTTCATTAAATATTTTCATCAAACATTTTCATCAACATCTTCATCATATGTGTTTGATAATGACAATTGATGGATGTTTGATGAAAATATTTTCCCCAAACCAAACCTTTTCATCAAACATTA
The DNA here is from genome assembly GCF_001194135.2 of Octopus bimaculoides. Lineage (NCBI taxonomy): Eukaryota > Metazoa > Mollusca > Cephalopoda > Octopoda > Octopodidae > Octopus > Octopus bimaculoides. The sequence continues at coordinate 715 of NW_026348233.1, read as the reverse complement.
TCATCAAACATCTTCCTTCAAACGTCTTCAAACATCTTCATTAAACATCTTCGTTTGCACTAGAAATCGCCATGAAACATTTTTAATAAACATCGTCATCAAATATTTTCATCAAACAACTTGAAGCCTTTTCATCAAACATCATCGTCAAATGTCATGACACACCGACATCCATCAAGCAACATCATCAAACAATTTGAAGCATCAAATGTTTTCCTCAAACATCTTCAAACTCTTTCATCAAATATTTCCATCAAACATTTTAATGAAACGTTTTCATCAAATATTTTCATCAAACATTTTTAACAAACATTTTCATCAAACATCATCGTCAAATGACATGAATCACTGAACACTTTAAAGCATCAAATGCCAAACATCTGATGAAAATATTTGATGAAAACGTTTCATTAAAATGTTTGATGGAAATATTCGATGAAAGTGTTTGAAGATGTTTGAGGAAAACATTTGATGCTTCAAATTGTTTGATGAAGTTCTATGATGGATGTCGGTGTTTCATGACATTTGACGATGAAGTTTGATGAAAATGTCTGATGATAATGTTTGATCAAAATGTTTGATGAAAACATTTGATGAAAACGTTTCATTAAAATGTTTGATGGAAATATTCGATGAAAGTGTTTGAAGATGTTTGAGGAAAACTGTTGATGCTTCAAATTGTTTGATGAAGTTGTTTGATGGATGTCGGTGTTTC
>NW_026348232.1:0-215 GCF_001194135.2 Octopus bimaculoides | reverse complement strand
TATAAATTTATTTATGTGTGTCTATGTATGTATGTGCGTATGTATATATGTATGTGATTGTGTGTGTATGTGTGTGTATGTGTGTGTATATACATATATCATATATGCATATGTATATACTTATACGCATGAACATATATGTGCGCGTATATGTTTGTATACTTATTTGTATACATATAAATATATGGTTGTATATGTTTACAACGGCATATATA
>NW_026348231.1:0-252 GCF_001194135.2 Octopus bimaculoides | reverse complement strand
TATATATATATATATATATATATATATATATACATAAATATATATACATGCATAAGTAGATATACACACATACACACTATACATTACGTATATGTAATTTAGACAACACACACAAACATGCATATATGTTTATACCCATATATATATACACATGCATACATAGATAAGCTCACAAGTGCTTATGTAAAGGAAGCGCACATGAACAAATATTTACAGATTAATAAACCTTTTCCATCAGAAATCACACACTCA
>NW_026348230.1:0-228 GCF_001194135.2 Octopus bimaculoides | reverse complement strand
GATCCTAACATGTCTTTTAAGACCCCCATTTTTAAGACCACACATACATACATACATACATAGACTAAGTGGATTGGCTTCTAAGGCTTGCAAAAGAGTACCCTCTCAAACAGTGCGAGTCCCTTTTTCACTGAATGGTTGGAGTACCACTTGGCTAAAGTTGTATTTTCTTGAACAGTTAAGCTCGGCAAACTTCTTCCTCTCAACTACCTACCTACCTACCTACCT
>NW_026348229.1:0-424 GCF_001194135.2 Octopus bimaculoides | reverse complement strand
TATGTATATATATATGTATATATATATATATATGTATATATATATAAATAGCTTCATACATAAATAGCTATTGATATCATATATCTCTAGACATACATTATATTCATATATTATGCCAGTATATATATATCTTTTTTTGTGTGTGTGTGTATATATACGTATGAATGTATAAGTATGCGTCTGTGTGTGTGTGTGTGTATTTTAAGAGTGTAATGTTGCGTGTATATAAATATGTACATGTGTGTATACGTATAAGTAGGATGTATAAATGCATGTATGATTATGTGTGTGAAGCTGTGTGTCTGTGTGTGTGTACACACAGACATATACACACACAAACACACACACACATGTATGTGCATGAGTATATATATGTCTGCGTGTTACGCGTGTGATTATATATGTGTGTGTGTGTGTGTGTGTG
>NW_026348228.1:0-251 GCF_001194135.2 Octopus bimaculoides | reverse complement strand
CCAATAGAGAGACAAGAGGTGCATGGGAGCTAATGTATGTGCATTATTTACGTGTTGTTTTTACCTATTCGAAGTCAATTACACACAAACATAATTTGTATTTTTGATAGAAACTGCATATTTGCTTTCGTTCATATTTCTTGTGCAGCCTACAAACACGCAGGAAAATATACGTGGACACATTAGCACAAATATACGCAGAGCACACATATGTATATATGTATACCTACATACATATAACATATATATAT
>NW_026348227.1:0-217 GCF_001194135.2 Octopus bimaculoides | reverse complement strand
TGTATGTATATATATATATACATAATTATACATACATGACTACATACATGCACACATATATATATATGTATATGCATATATAGTTATACATACCTTTTTAAAAGATAGACATATTTAACTGTATACAATATGTTCTTCTCTCTCTCTCACACACACACACACAGACATACATATCTATTCAGTGAGTATACATATATTTGTGTATATAGATATATGT
>NW_026348226.1:0-506 GCF_001194135.2 Octopus bimaculoides | reverse complement strand
TATATATATATATATATATATATAGATAGATAGATATGTATATATATATAAATATTTATATACATGCGTGTGTGTGTGTATGTGTTTGTGTGTATGCTTTTATGTCTATGTATGTCACCCACCCAGATCTTTTGACAGTCGGTGTTGTTTTCTTTACATTTCTGTAACTTAGAGTTTAAGTAAAAGAAACCGATAGGATAAATACCAAGTTTTAAAAGAACAAAAGTTTGCGAATCGATTTGTTCGACTAAAACCCTGCAAGGCAGAGCCCCAGCATGGCCGCAGTCCGATAAGTGAAGCATGTAAAAGGTAAAAGATATAAGCAATGTTTTTAAATTGCACGTGTTTCTTTGTAACATTATGAGGGAGCCTGTGTAAAGAATCCGCCATGTTTGGGCGGAAATCTTTTGTTAGTAACCTCCTTGGTTCTGAAGGTAAAAGAGGTAAGCCTGGAGAACACATCATGGGATATGATGAGCATCATGTGTGTGTGTGCGTGCGTGTGT
>NW_026348225.1:0-276 GCF_001194135.2 Octopus bimaculoides | reverse complement strand
TCTCCTTCCTTTCCCGAGCGTCCAATAACACTATCCGTATCACGTCCTCAATTTGTTGTTTTTTTTGTTATTGTTTTTTATGTTTTTTTAAACTTATATATATATATATGTCGTTCATTGCTCGAAATGAAGAGTAGATTAGACAGCCGACAACTGGTGAAGGGTCGTTCTTTATGTTACTGTCCTGTTTTCCATTCGTTTCTTTCGTTGTTTGCGTATTTAACCTATTTGCTTTCGTATTTCATGTTGTTTACTGTTGGTGACGTCCTGTACCCA
>NW_026348224.1:0-214 GCF_001194135.2 Octopus bimaculoides | reverse complement strand
TGTACTGGATTAAACAATAGAATGGAGACGTACTCCTCTGTACTGGATTACTATGTGGTTCACTATAGGAGCTTTCTGTGAAAGCCACACGGTTCTTGTTTAGTAGCAGTAGTAGTAGTAGTAGTAGTAGTAGTAGTAGTAGTAGTAGTCCTTTGTACTATGGGCACAAGGTCTGAAATTTTGGGGGTGGGAGCTAGTCGATTACAGCCCCCCC
>NW_026348223.1:0-223 GCF_001194135.2 Octopus bimaculoides | reverse complement strand
TGAGTGGCTCTGGGCATCATGTCCACATTTTACAAAGCACCATCTTAGCAGGAATTAAAGATGGACCACCAGATATGCCACAACCCATTCCAGTGTTGGAGTATGAAATTTTTGACTCGCATAAAAGACTGCCTATATGTATGTATATATACATACATATATATACATACATCTATATATCTATATATATATCTATATATATAAAAATGAGAATGTGTGTCTG
>NW_026348222.1:0-419 GCF_001194135.2 Octopus bimaculoides | reverse complement strand
CCTTGGTGGCTGACGATATGTGCATCTCTAATCATGAGCAGAAGTAGTGGCGGAGCATCACAGCCGTGTGTTGAGAGGAATTCTTTGGGGTTTGAATAATTCACCTCTAGAAACATGAGTGTTTTGCTCAACATCCTTAAACAACCCTTATTCAGGGATCTTTTGAGCGAGATGGCATACTCGACCTGAAGAAAATTTTATGTTCACTTCCTCTCTTCATTTCTTTTCTTTTTTATCATATCTTTACTGTGACATTCATTTTCTTTCTTTTTTCTTTTTTTTACTTCCTCTTCTCCTTTCTGTCCTGATGGACTCCTACCCAAAATATCTGTATCTCTTTCTTTCCATTCCTTTAGAACATAATTACATCCACTTTTTATTCTTATTTGTAGTTTCTGTTGTTTTGTTTGTTATTTTTA
>NW_026348221.1:0-669 GCF_001194135.2 Octopus bimaculoides | reverse complement strand
TGGTGTGGAATGGATGGGAGGAGGAGAAGTTGAGGTAGAGGTGGGAGTCAATGAAATAGTAAATGAAAAACAAATGTAATGGAAATACACAAACGACAAGTAAAAATACGTATAACATATATTAAGTACACAAATGGACGAAGGACAAAGACGTAATAAATAAGAATGCTATATAATAATATATATAGGAGATTTGGTTTGGAGGGTTAAAAATGCGCCTGAGTCTTAAAACTAGTTGTAGTTTTTAAATTTTGCGCCAAATTTATTAGAATAACAAACCCGTTTTAACAATTCGCGTGTGTTTTCAATGGTAAATAAAAAAAAAATTTATATGAGATACAAAGTACAAGGGTAAATTAGGAAAAAAAAACATACTTAGAAAGTCAAATGTTCATACAAATTCTATTAGTCAATAAATTTCAGAGAAACAATAGTAAAAGTTCAAATGTTCGATGAATTTCATAACAGACATTCATTATAGAAATTTCAGTAACAATTGGTTCTATTATTAATAAGATGCAACGAAGTTTTAAAAGAATATAAAAATTAACGAAAAATTATTTTTACAATTTCTATTGTAGTGCATAAAGGAAGATTTTTCCTAAAAATTTCACGCCTTGTAGAAATTATTATTATTATTATTATTCAGTAGTTTTATTTTTATAACGT
>NW_026348220.1:0-263 GCF_001194135.2 Octopus bimaculoides | reverse complement strand
TATGTATGTATGTATGCATATATGTATATATCCATGTATGTTGAGATATGGGTATACATGTATTCATGTACGTATATATGTACGAATGTATGTAGATATATATGTATAGATGTTTGTATACATGTATATATTTATGTCGGTAGGTATGACATTATGTATGACTATATATATGAATATATGAATATGTGTTTGTATATATGTGAATGTATGTACGTAGATAGGTATCCATATATGCATGTATGTATGTATGCATGAATGTATGT
>NW_026348219.1:0-570 GCF_001194135.2 Octopus bimaculoides | reverse complement strand
AACTTATATATAATATATATGGAGAGAGAGAGAGAGAGAGAGAGGGGGGATTTTGAGTGGGTTTGTTTGTATATTTATTTCTCGGTGTGTGTATGTGTGTTTGTGTAAACATAAAGAAATTAGATGCGAATGAAAAGAAAGAGTGAATGAAAGAACAAGAGAAAGAAAGACGATTTTTAAAAAAATGATAACCTGAATATAAGGAGGAAGGAAGGAAAGAAGAAAGGAAGGTGAGAGTGGAAAGAAAACGAATCGAAGGAAATAAATGGCGGAAAACTGGTGAAATGATTCTAGGATAGAATCTTTAAAAAAAATCTTAGTATCCATCTATGTATATGGGTGTATGTATGTGTGTGTTGAGTGTGAGTGTGTGCATGTGTCAAAATATATACACATATGTATGTATGTATGTATGTATATATATATATATATATATATATACTTGCACACACATATATATGTACGTGTATATATGTGTGTGTGTATGGGGTGTGAGGGTGTAAATATGCATATTATTTCTTTTTTTTTTTTCATTTCAAATATAGCTTCAGTTTTAAAATGAATATTTCT
>NW_026348218.1:0-553 GCF_001194135.2 Octopus bimaculoides | reverse complement strand
CAACCTCTATAACGGACTAAGTAAATAGTCATTGAAAAGGTTGCAAGAAGTAACGAAAGAGCTCTCACAAACAAAAACAAAACAAATTAGTTGGATATTTAACCAATTGAATAATAATAAAGAAAGAGAGCAGAATTGAACAAGTGTGCGTGTTAATTATATAGGCATAATGAATCAACTCTAATATTTATTTTTTAAAGCCTTGCACTTATATCACTTCTTTTTTGCCAAACTGCTAAGTTACAGGGACTTAAACAAACCAACATCAGTTGTAAAACAATGATGGGGGACAAACAAAAATGCAGACACACACACACCATATATATACGACAGGTTTCTTTCAGTTTCTGCCTACCAAATCAACTCACAAGACTTTGGTTGGCTTGAGGCTATAGTTCAAGACATTTACCCAAAGTGCCATACAGTGGGACTGAACTTGGAACCATGTGGTTGGCAAGCAAACTTTTTACCACACAACCATGCTTGCATACGTAGGTATTTATCTGTACCTATATATACATATTTATACACACACACACACACACACACACAC
>NW_026348217.1:0-578 GCF_001194135.2 Octopus bimaculoides | reverse complement strand
GGATGGATGGATGGATGGATGGATGGATGGATGGATGGATGGATAAGATTGATGGCTGGCTGGCTGACTGTCTGCATGGCTGCATGGGTGGGTATTTGCAAGAATGCAATCTTATCTATTCATGACTTGATTTTTAAAGTTTATTTTGATCACCCACTCTTTAAGTAAGGCTTATGTTACGAAAAGAATTAACGTTTAAATTTTCATATAGGATTTCCGTCAATTTGTCATCCTTTGATCAATCATTCACCGTTTAAAAAGGTCATCCAAATATTTATTACGACAGACACCTACAGCCTTTAAATTTTATAGTTACGTTACAAGAATTCGAACTCCATCGTACTCAAGCGGCATTTTATATGTCCTGGACTTCTTCTTCCACCTTCTTATTTCATTTACTCTATTCATGTCAAGTGGGTCTTGGATTTTGAGAGTAGATCATATACTTTAATTTGTGTTCCGAAATAACAATGTCGGTTCGTTTCGGGGATAATTTGTTTGATATATATATTTTCTTACGTTCCATCAATATTCATGTGTATGTGTATACATATATATGTATATGTATGAATATATAT
>NW_026348216.1:0-330 GCF_001194135.2 Octopus bimaculoides | reverse complement strand
ATGGTTAATGGTGTGTAATGCAATGCATGTTATAATAGTATGCGTATTGTGTCTGTATGTAATAAATGTATTACTTGTATATCTGTGTGTTTTATGATGAACTTGTCTGTAACATATAGCATTAGTGTGTATCATATGTATTTGCATTTGCGACGTTTCTTTCTACCGCCAGTGCTAAAATCCAACAGACTGTATATGCATACGAAGCTACACTAGACGTACACAACTAATTATGCACATGCCTTATGCGTATCTCTCGTTGATTTTGTTTTTATACTCAGTTTATCATTGTTTATACACCTCCTAGTATTCTTCCTTTCATCTTTCGTT
>NW_026348215.1:0-711 GCF_001194135.2 Octopus bimaculoides | reverse complement strand
TTTGATGTTGATGAAATTTTAACCATACATATTACACACAAATAAAGTAACATTTCTAAAATTTTTCTTCTTAAAAGTTACAAAGACCCCTTCATGGGGACTTCACACCCACAATTTAGTCATTTTTTCCTAAGCAAAGACGAATACAGTTGTACCATTGGTAGCTATAGGGTCACCCGAACATAACAGATGAGCATTATTTGTAATTCAACGGTACAACAGTGTAAGACTATCCTTTCAGATACACTTACATTGTGATTTCTGCAATGTGGTGCATAAATTGTCAAGTAAATGAGACTCATCTTTGCCTCCACTGATTCACTTGCAAAGTGTTGAGTAAAATTATTTTGTTGCAGACCTCCTTTGAGTCTTTTTATTATCATTGCCACACATATAGTCCCTAGTTGGTAACATTGATTTCAAGGCCTTCCCAGATGAGTGACTGGTTGTTCTAAGACATTTATTGATTGTAAATATTTTCTTCCCAGTTACCTATCGGTGGAGTGGTCATTTGCAAACTCCAGAGGCGACACTTTCATTTCCCTTTACTCCAAACATCACACATTGTTGTTTCAATTGGGTCATGCCCTTCCAATTGCTATAGATCCATAATGCATTTTAACCCTTTCGTTACCATATTTCTAACCAAAATACACCCTTCATGTGTTTCAATTAATTTCTAACATAATCATAAATTTAGTCTGGTTTCAT
>NW_026348214.1:0-536 GCF_001194135.2 Octopus bimaculoides | reverse complement strand
TAAAATCAAAATAAGCAACAGGATATCAAGATACAGGATACTGTTTCAAGCAGCTCTATTTAATTGAACAATGCAATCATTATATCAATTTTAATGCAGGGCTATCCTCAGTTGAAATTGATGCATTTAATTTGATGTAATGATTGCATTGGTCAATTAAATGGAGGCGCTTGAAATGGTCATACTGCATCACCTCTGGATATCCTGTTGCTTATTTTTGATTTTATTCACTTTATTTTGAGTTGTACGGATAGTACCGCACTGACCTGGTGCTTGAACTTAAGTACCTAATTCATCTGAATCTCTCTCTCTCTCTCTCTCTATCTATCTATCCAGCATTAGCTAAGGCAGTGAGCTGGCAGAATCATTAGCATGCCGGGCAAAATGCATAGTGGTGTTTCATCTGCCGTTACGTTCTGAGTTCAAATTCCACTGAGGTCGACCTTGCCTTTCATCCTTTGGGAGGGGGGGAAGAAATAAGTACCTGTTACACACTGGGGTTGATGTAATCAACTTAATCCCTTTGTCTGTCCTTG
>NW_026348212.1:0-335 GCF_001194135.2 Octopus bimaculoides | reverse complement strand
AGTCTTGTTCTTATTTTGTTGGTTCCTTTTGCCAAACAACTAAGTTATGAGGACTTAAACAAACTAACACCAGTTGTCAGACAGTAAGGAGAGGAGACAAATAAAGACACTCACATCATCATCTTTTAACATGTTTTCTATGCTGTCATGAGTTGTTGGTTTGTGAGGAGTTAGCCAGCTGGAGGGCTTCCTGGGCTCCATTTTTCAGTTTTGGCATGGTTTCTTTGGTTGGATGCCTTTCCAAATGTAACACTGACATGGGCACTTTTACGTGACACCAGCACAGGCACTGTTACGTGACATCGGCATGGGTGCTTTTATGTGGCACCAGCATG
>NW_026348210.1:0-242 GCF_001194135.2 Octopus bimaculoides | reverse complement strand
TCTCTCTCTCCTCCCCTCTCTCTATCTCTCTTTCTCTCTATACTCCCCTCTCGCTCACTTTCTCCCGCTTCTCTCTCCATTTATGTATATTGTGTGTGTGTGTTTTTGTGTCTGTATGTGTGTATGTGTGTGTGTGTGTGTGTGTGTGTATGTTCACACACACACACATATATGCATATATATGTCCATATATACGAACATACGTATACATATACATATATACATAAATTCATATACACACA
>NW_026348209.1:0-269 GCF_001194135.2 Octopus bimaculoides | reverse complement strand
GTATGTATGCATGTATGTATGCATGTATGTATGTATGTATGTATGTCTGTGTGTGTCTGTATACATATGTACAGGACGGGTTTCTTTCAGTTTCCGTTTATCAAACCCACTCACAAGGGTCTGGTCGGACCGAGTCTATAGTAGACTCTCGCCATGCAGTGAGACTGAATCCAGAACCACGTGGTTGGGAAGCGAACTTCTTACCACAAAGCCACGCCTGCACACACACACACATTTATCTATCTATCTATCTATCTATCTATCTATCT
>NW_026348208.1:0-543 GCF_001194135.2 Octopus bimaculoides | reverse complement strand
GGAAAGGTTCCTAAACTTAGAAAATGGGTGCCTCATGAATTGTCCGAAAGAAACCGCAAGTCCCGTGCTGACATCTGCTCTTCTGTCCATTCTCTTGAACTCTTTTCACCCTTTTTGGATAGACTTGTGACTGGCGACAAAAAATGTATCTTCTATCGAAATGTGAAACGTTGTAAACAGTGGCTTGGTAAACGGGGAAAAGCTCAACCACAACAGAGAAGGGAACTTCATGGGAAATAGGTTCATCTCTCTATCTTGTGGGATTGTAAAGAAGTAATTCACTTTGAATTGTTACCACCTAATGCAATAATCAATGCTCAAGTCTACTGTCGGCAATTAGAGCATTTAAACCAAGCTTTGAAGAAAAAAAGACCCGCTTTAGTGAATGGAAAAGGAGTGATGTTTCATCAGGACAATCTGCGACCCCACACTGCAATGATCACATCACAGAAGATCGAAGAGCTTGGTTAAGAAAAAAATTCCTCATCCACCGTATTCTCCCGATCTTGCTCCTTCAGACTACCATTTGTTTCGTAGTTTACA
>NW_026348207.1:0-349 GCF_001194135.2 Octopus bimaculoides | reverse complement strand
CTCCAAATTGATTAGAAATGCATAAATTTAATAATAACAATGTTTTTGAAATTCCAGTTCAAATGACATGAGTGTTTTTGTTTCACTTTTGACATAATACTTAAATAGTGGAGGAGATATGATGTTGCTGTGGGCTGGAAGTATGCAAGAAGTTAACATTTTTTTTTTACTAAAACACAACCGGGACCCCAAGTAAGGCATGTGTAAAATTTGAAGGAAATTGGTTGTGTAGTTCTGGAGTTTTAGGGATTCACACAGACACACACACACACACACACACATTCTCAATTTTATATATATATAGATTACCAGTAGAGTATATAATATACTTCATTAATTATATCTTACT
>NW_026348206.1:0-392 GCF_001194135.2 Octopus bimaculoides | reverse complement strand
TATAGATATATAGATATATATATATATATATATATACTTATTTCATTTATTTGAATGCGGCGATGCTGGAGCACCACTTTTAGTCGAACAAATCGACCTCAGGATTTATTCAGCCTTTTACTTATTCAATCGATTATGTTTTGCCGAACCGCTACATTAGGGGACTTAAACACCGGTTGTCAAGCGATGGTGGTGGGACAAACTTAGACACACACGCACACACACACATTCACACATACGGCCAAATCCACTCACAAACCTTTATTTGGACCGTGGCTCTGGTAGATGACACTTTCCCAAGGTGTCACGCAGTGAGATTGAACCTGTACCATATGCTAAGAAGCAAGCTTCTTACTACACAGCTATGCCTATATATATATATATAAATATAT
>NW_026348205.1:0-298 GCF_001194135.2 Octopus bimaculoides | reverse complement strand
ACCCATGTTTCCAAAGGTAAATTATCCAAACCCCAAAGAATTCCTCTCAATACATGCCTATGATGCTCCCCACTACTTCTGCTCATGATCAGAGACGCACATATCGTCAGCCACCAGGGGACATGCTCAACTGGTTAAGGTCAAACAACTGACAACCAAATCTCTGGTATTAAGCAGAACATTTGCTGTAGCCCATCTTTTTTTACCAAGACAAAACAATGTACATGATAACACTACCAATCATTTAGGATCAGAAGCCATGAGAGCCACTGCCTGGTACTGCATCTGGGCATTATTA
>NW_026348204.1:10868-11851 GCF_001194135.2 Octopus bimaculoides | reverse complement strand
CGTTATAAAAATAAAACTACTGAATAATAATAATAATAATAATTTCTACTATAGGCACAAGGCCTGTCGATTAGATCGACCCCAGTACGTAACTGGTACTTAATTTCTCGCTCCCCGAAAATGATGAAACGCAAAAGTTGACCTCGGCGGAATTTGAACTCAGAACGTACAGGCGGACGAAATGCCGCTAAGCACTTTGCCCGGCATGCCAATGATTCTGCCAGCTCGCCGCCTTAATAATAATAATAATAATAATAATAATAATAATAATAATAATAATAATAATAATAATGATCTGTAAATATTGTCAAAAGTACTTTCAAATGTACATAATAGCCAACACCTTTTACTGTCATCTTAAGATCGTACTCTCATCTTATCAAATTACTTTTAAAACAAACTTCTAATTTTCTTGTGTTTTGACTAACATTCTCTAGAACAATACTCTGTACAAAACCAGATATATGGCACCCTAGTCTCATAATACCGACTTGAACTCTGGGTGAGACTTGGGGTAAACTTGTACAAATACATCGGAGAAACCAAACATATAATAATAAGAGAGTATTGTAGTTCGCTTGAAAAGAGAATAAAAAAGGGGAAAAAATGGAAGCTGTACGTTTATACATAACTTAGAAGCAGCGCTACAGATGTACCAACACAGACGAGATTGAGACATGGCCGACCTCACGCACTTCTCATGAGGAATTCCGGAAGGAGCTTCGTGAGACCACTACTGAGATGCTTCCGAATAAAGAAAAGCCGTTGGAAAACAGATTATAGCAGAGCGACTCCATCTAAGAATATCTGAAGAAGGAATTATATTCCGAAATATCATCGGACCATAGATAACTAAATTACAACAGGTATATAGTCCGTTTTTTGTATTGTAGTGCATTGTTGTACCATTCAAAACTTTTTATTCTTTACAATATAATAATAATAATAATAATAATAATAATAATAATAATAATAATAATAAT
>NW_026348204.1:7551-9834 GCF_001194135.2 Octopus bimaculoides | reverse complement strand
GGAATTTGAATTCACAACGTAAAGAGGGGCGAAATGGCATTTTGCCCGTTCTGCTAAAGATTCTGCCAGTTCGCTCAACAACGATAACGGTTTCTAATTGGACACATTTGACACAGGGCCAGTAATTTGGAGGGAATTAGTCAATACCATATCTTTTTTTTTTTTTTTATTAATTCCAGAGGATGAAAGTCGAAAAAGTCGACCTCTGCGGAATTCGAACTCAGAACGTTAAGATCCAGAACAAATACCGTATGCTCTAACGATTTTGCCAATCCAACGACCTTCAGTTGCAACTGACTAAGACACTAGGACTGAAATTCTTGAAGAGGAAATTAGTCGATTAAATTGACCCTAGTACTTGCCTGGTACTTCATTTTAACAACCACCGATAAACGATTCTACCAATGATTACTAAAAGCAACAGAGAGGCACGAGATCAGAAATTATGGAGAAAATGATGCTAAAATATTATAAAAGACTTCAAGTTTTCAAGAGTATATAGGCTAAAAAAATGGAGAGAATAAAACAAAAACTGGAATCCAAATTGTCCCTGGTTTGTGAGCACTGTGGTTTTGTTTGTAAGTCTATAGCCGATGTTTCATCGCAGACACAACGACGGAACACTTCAATGAGTAGTTGAATCTTCGTGCGTCGAAATCGACGGGTATGGCCCATTATGTATGTGTGTGTCTAGATATTTGAGCAAATGGGAAAAGAATAAAATGATCAACTACGGAAGGTAAAAGAGGAATACTTTATAAGAATACTAAATCCAAAACTAAACCGAAGTCAACGCTACTGCTAAAATCAAATTCTTCTATACGGATAACCCTATAACACGTGTGTCTGAAAAACTACAAACAGCGAAAGAGCTTATAGACAATACAAAACCTTTCTCCAAAGCGTTCGCATCGTTTAGATTTTTAAAAATTGTTTTATATCATCAATAATTTTTAATTTAAGAAAATCTTTCCCCAAATATGTGCGTGCATGTATATATACATACATTATAGACATTTATGTATGTACATTTAAATGTACATATATGCATTCATGTATTTATGTTTATTTATGTATATCTATATATGTTAAAGTATGCATATATATGTGAGTTTTTACGATTTTTTTATATGTTTATATTTGGATATTGTCATGAACTTTGTAAAATCTCTGAAGAGGCCTAGAGAATCATACATGTACCTTTATTTCATCTATTTCATCTATCAATTAGTTCAGCATATTGGAGTTATAGAGATAGAATGAGGCATGTCACCCCTAGACTGAAACAGGTGTAAGACATTGTCCCATCTTCGGTCACTAGATGTCCTTTTAATTACTGATATGACATAATATGTCACATGTGTTTGTATATTGTTTTTATTGTCCTCTTAGTTAAAAAATAAACAGGTAAATTGACATAATACAATGCCTGCAAGTTAATGAATACCACATATTCCCCTCCATTTTCTTTTATATATATATATATATATATATATATATATATGTGTGTGTGTATATATATATATATATATATATATATATATATATATATATATATATATATATATATATATATATATATTTAAATATATGTATGTGTATATACGTGTTTATGTGCATACATATGTATATATATTTCTAAGTATGTGTACACGAATGTACGTCAACAACCATAGATGTAATTGTACGTGCACGTCAGTATATTTTGACTTATGTCAGTCTACACCTAGATATGTTCACATGTTTACACGCGCGTATTTACAATTATTACAGGTTAAACGTCTGGAATGCTTGCCATATTTTGCATCTATATATGTATATATGCGTATGTATGTATGTATGTATGTATGTATGTATGTATATGTGTATGTGTATGAACGTACATACGTATGTATATGTGTCTACCGTTTTAGAAGTTACGTACAAACAACGAGGTACGTTTGTGTGTTTGCATCAGTACCCGGGTGGATATCATTTAGTTAAACGACGCTTCTCAGGATGTAACGTGGTAAGGAAATAGCAAGCAATACATTGTTCTCACCTTCAAGTCAACAAGATCAAAAGATACCGCAATTACCTGCTATCAGGTGAAACAACAACCAAACAAATTCGACATAACACAAGATATGTTTATTTTCGCACTGATACAAATAAACAATTATGTATATATGTGTGTGTATGTGAGTGTGTGTAAGTGGGTGTTTATGTGTGTGAGTATGTGCGTGTATGTAGAGTGTATAAGTGTGGGTGTGTATGTATGTATATATATATATATATATATAT
>NW_026348204.1:5944-7271 GCF_001194135.2 Octopus bimaculoides | reverse complement strand
TGTGTGTCTATTATCTTTTACTTGTTCCACTCAGTGCGGTTCGGCATAAAAGCGCAATAGAATAATTTCTAGGCTTCCAAGAATTCTTCAGTCAATTCGTTCGTCTAAAAACCTTTCAGGGCGAACCGCTAAGTTACGGAACGTAAACAAACGTTTGCATAACGTTTGTTTACGCATATAGCTACATATCTAGACATACTCATATATATTTAAATGATAAACTTCTAGAAAGTTTTACAGATTTTTACAGTTCCAGTGATGGACTGGATCTGTAGTCTTCGAATTAACTTTCTCCTTTCTGGTTTTGAGAAGCCGAATTTTTCAAGATTGGTTTTTAGGTAGTGTGTTACATATTCCAGGGTCCCAATAATTACAGGTACAAACCTGAACTTGTAATCTGGATAGAGTAACTGCAGATTTCTGAATAGTTCAGCATAGATGTTTTCTTTCTCTCTTATCTTCAACATTATGCTGTTATGTATGTATGCATGTATGTATGTATGGATGTATGTATGTATGTATGTATGCATGTATGTATGCATGCATGCATGCATGTATGTATATATGTATGCGTGTATGTATGTATTAGCGCATGTATACATGTATGTATTTATGCATGCACGTGGTCTACCGAGAATGAAATATGGATCCACTGCTGTCCTCTTACCTTTAATAAAATGTCGGCTTCCAAGAATTCTTGAGTTGGGTGATTACCTCCCCTTCCATTCACATCACGCGTGCGCGTGTGTACGTGAGTGTATCTTCGAGCTGGCTGAATATTTCTGGGGTTTTTTTTGTTCTTTGTACCTATGTCTAAACACGAAGGGAACAAAATATCAAAGCATGCACGTATGTACATGTGCACATACGTATATCCGTATATATGCATAGATATAACAACATAAAAAGGGCGAAAGGTGCTGTCTATATAAGCGTGTAATCTTCTCTAATAACCGTTTCAATATCCATGTTGTTGATGTTATTACTGCTGTCTTTATATCGCCTGCTGTTTATCTCATCACGCTACCTTACAATTTTCCATTTCTTATCAACTTTACTCAACCAAACTCGAGACCATTGAGCCTGCCTGTTTCCCTAATCACCTGTACTAAATACCCTAACCCTAACCCTAACCCTAACCCTAATACCTCAGATAATAGCATTCAGTCCAGGTAACAGGAGACTGATCTCATTGACTACATGTATGTATGCACATGTTTGCACCTACACGTTTATATGTATGTACGTATGTATGTATTTGTATATACATACATATATATATATATATATACATGCATGTATATGCATGTATGTGTGTATGCACGTG
>NW_026348204.1:3328-4598 GCF_001194135.2 Octopus bimaculoides | reverse complement strand
AATTTATATGACTGTATATATATATGTATGTATGTATATATATATATACATACATATATATATATATATATACATGCATGTATATGCATGTATGTGTGTATGCACGTGTATATGTATGTATGTGTATGTATGCACGTATGCATCCATGCGTGTATGTATGTATGTATTCATGCATATATATTCTTTCCTGTTATTCTTTTATTTGTTTCAGTCGTTTGAGTGCGGCCATGCTGGGCTTATTCTTTGTAAGCCTGGTACTTATTCTATCAGTCTGTTTTGCCGAACTGCTAAGTAACGGGGATGCTGGTGTGTTTACATCCCCATAACTTAACGGTTCGGCAAAAGAGACCCGATAGAATAAGTACTAGGTTTACAAAGAATAAGTCCTGGGGCCGATTTGCTCGACCAAAGGCGGTGCTCCAGCATGGCCGTAGTCAATTGACTGAAACAAGTAAAAGAGTAAAGAGCGAAAAGAGTACGGTACTTTTTTTTATACTTTGCGGATTTTCACATATCGCGACGGGTTTTGGAACGTAACTCGCGCGATAGTCGAGAGATTACTGTATAAGCATGCATATATCTGTGTGTGTGTGGGGGGGGGCTTGTATATGATTCTATGCAAGCGTTTGTGTTTAAATGTGTGTATTTATGGATGCATGTATATGCGCGTCTGAGCCCGTATATCTTCGTATATTTTTTATATGCTTGACACAACACCGCCGGTTAAAACAAGAAGTGATTTTAGTACAAATTGCAACATAGTGAATTACTCCATTTATGAATTACTCCATCTATCCATTGCAGTCCTGTCATCCTCTACTTTCATTAACGTACGTTTTAATGCATAAAAAAAAGAAAGGAAGAAAGATAGAAAACAGACTGAGAACGAAATAATTTTCTGATTTTGCCTAAGTGATGAATGATAAAACGTTATCTTAGGCGAAATAACGAAACCACACGAGCGGATGTTATGTTATATGCATATTGGATATGGCAAGTGCATCAATGAATTTCGGCGAAATGAAATGCAAGTACTGTGAATGAGTTCAGCAGAATTCCGTTATCAACAGAGCTTGTGCATCTGGAGGATGCCATGCACACTCTCAAACACAGGTGTAGATAGATAGATAGATAGATAGATAGATAGATAGATAGATAGATAGATAGATAGATAGATAGATACATTTCTTTTATTAGCCACACAGGGCTCAACGAAGATGGGACAAATACAATGTAGAGCTTTTCTTTTTGGGAGGGGGAAGGAAGGAAA
>NW_026348204.1:1506-2477 GCF_001194135.2 Octopus bimaculoides | reverse complement strand
ACAGACAGATAGATAGATAGATAGATAGATAGATAGATAGATAGATAGACAAACAGACAGACAGATAGACAGACAGACAGACAGACAGACAGACAGGTAGATAGATAGATAGCTAGACAGACAGACAGACAGACAGACAGACAAACAAACAGACAGGCAAACAGACATATAGATACGAAGATAAATTCATTTCAAACACAAACGAAACACATGCACATGCACGCACGCACACACACACACACATACACACACAATCACACAGAGAGACTTACAAATACACAGATACACAGATACACACACATACATACGCCTGTGTGTATGTTTGTGCGTATGTGTATGTGTGTCTCTGTGTGTGGTTGTGTATGTGTATATATATGTGTGTGAGTGCGTTTACATAACAACGACATTCACTAACAAATATCACGCGATGGTAAAGCAAAGTGGCTGTAACACACACACACACACATACACACACACACACACACACACACGCACGCACACACACACACACGCGCGCATACATACACACACGAAGCTTTGATACAGTATGCAACTGCACAATATGAAGTTATTGTTACTATTATTATTATTATTATTATTATTATTATTATTATTATTGTTACCATTATCATTATCATTATTATTATTATTATATTCGGGCCTTGTGCCTAGAGTAGAAAAGATTATTATTATTATTATCATTATCATTATTATTATTATTATTATTATTATTCAGTAGTCTTATTTTTATAACGTGCTTTCACTTCACTACCGAGCGCAGCTCTGTGCGCCTTGGGTATATGCTGTGGTTTGCTGTGGTGCTCTTATGTTTACTGTATTGAAAGTGTTTTGCGTAGAATGTGTGCAGTACCCAGTAGTGCAATTTTCTGTATGTTATATATATTTGTAAGTCCTGGTGTTTTTGTTATGTATTTGTCTGAATATTTTTTTATTATACCTAAGGCACCTAC
>NW_026348204.1:0-622 GCF_001194135.2 Octopus bimaculoides | reverse complement strand
GTTAATATCGATATTAACTAAAAAAAAAAAGATTTCTTTTATATCGCACTATAGACGATTATATAAGTTTAACATTTGATAACGTAAGACAGACAGACAGACTGACTGACAGAGAGAGAGAGGAAGATAGAGAGCGAGAAAGAAAGAGATAGAGAGAGAGAGAGAGAAAGAGATAGATAGATAGATAGATAGATAGATAGAAAAGCATACATGTGTGTGCGTACCATGGTGAACACTAAAAACAGGATTGAGTACGAGGAAGTGTAGAATGTATATTATATTATATAAATAAATACCTTACAACAGTACATATGTTTTAATACCTATGTATTTTCTCAAAGGCACCTGGAATAAATTATAGAGTAATTTATATTTGCTGTAACTACATCAGTAAAAAACAAAAAAAAATGCATGAGAAAATACAAGTTAAGATTAACATCAGAAATTGTCTCATTTTAAATTAAGAGAAAAGAATCGGCTAGAATCTTAAAGTAAGATGTTTAAAAATAAATAAACAGCCGAAAGAAATACGTTATGCGCCAAAAGAATTAAATTTAAAGTTTAAAAAATGTATCGCATTAAAAACAAGAAAACGCACATTTAGGAGAATGGGCAGAGAAAT
>NW_026348203.1:0-675 GCF_001194135.2 Octopus bimaculoides | reverse complement strand
ATTGATTGTTATGTGTTTATGTGCGTTAACAAAGAAGAGGGCGATGACAGAGGAAAAAGTGAAAGGTGTGGGTGCATCTGATAGAGAAGTTTATGAATAATACAGACTTCCTCGGTTTCATGCAACACATATTTGCTTGAAATCGGAGAGGGGGGAAAAAGAAAGATAAGCAACGCCAGTTGAGCAAAATATTATATCATTGAATTGAGTGATTATAATACAAACCGAAGAGGTAGAGGTGGAGGAGGAGAAATAGGAGGAGGTGAGGTGTAGGAAGAGGAGGTGGACAATGGCGAGTAACTCGGAGTTCTGTTACACTTATCAAATCATGACTTGTTCATCGGAAATGTAGAATGTAATAATGATCTCTGAAAATCTGTAATTTCCTGTGAGCTATTCTCGTCAGAACTTGATTCCGCGTTGTTCCCGACGACCATATCTTATCGCTGCAAATTAAAGTTCTTTCTAACAAACCCCCACCACTAATACCACCACCGCTGTCGTCACCATAACCACCTTCATTCTTCTCCTCCTCCTTTTCCTTCTTCTATTCTTTTTGTATTCCCCCCTTGTCGTCGTCCAACCCCCATTCACCCCCAACCAATTCTCGTCCGTCTCAGCGACCACGATAATTTTATTTTGTTACTACCGCTATTCTTATTAATGTAGTGGTTG
>NW_026348202.1:1499-2364 GCF_001194135.2 Octopus bimaculoides | reverse complement strand
TTGGTCCCCGACTTTATGGCCATTGTGCAATTACTGGTACCCGACTTTATGGCCATTGTGCGAATTTTGGTCACCGTCTATACGGCCAGTGTGCAATTTTTTGGTCCCCGTCTACATGGCCCTTGTGTAATTTTTGGTCCCCGACTCTATGGCCAGTGTGCTATTTCTAATCCCCCATTTTATGGCCAGTGTTCATTTTTGGTCCCCGTCTTTATGGCCAGTGTGCGATTTTTGGTCCCCGTCTATATGGCCATTGTGTAATTTTTGCTCCCCCGACCTTTTGGCCAGTGTGCTATTTCTGATCCCCCATTTTATGGCCTGTGTTCATTTTTGGTCCCCGTCTTTATAGCCAGTGTGCAATTATTCGTCCCCGACTTTATGGCCAGTGTACAATGTTCGGTCCGCGTCTTTATCGCCGGTGTTCAATTTTTGGTCCCCGACTTTATGGCCCGTGTGCGATTTTTGATCTACCATTTTATGGCCAGTGTTCAATTTTTAGTCCCCGACTTTATGGCCAGTGTGCGATTTTTGGTCCCCGTCTATATGGCCATTGTGTAATTTTTGCTCCCCGACTTTTTGGCCAGTGTGCTATTTTTGATCCCCCATTTTATGGCCAGTGTTCAATTTTTGGTCCCCGACTTTATGGCCAGTGTTCAATTTTTTAGTCCCCGTCTTCATGGCCAGTGTTCAATTATTCGTCCCCGACTTTATGGCCAGTGTTCAATTTTGGTTCCCCACTTTATAGCCAGTGTTTAATTTTAGGTCCCCGACTTTATGGTCACTGTGTGATTTTTGGTCCCCGACTTCATGGCCAGTGTGCGATTTTTGGTCACCGTCTATATGGCCAGTGTGCAATTTTTTGGTC
>NW_026348202.1:0-1056 GCF_001194135.2 Octopus bimaculoides | reverse complement strand
CAGTGTGCAATTATTCGTCTCCGACTTTATGGCTAGTGTTCAATTTCTGGTCCCCGTTTTTATGGCCACTGTGCGATTTTTGGTCCCCGACTTTATGGCCAGTGTTCAATTTTTGGTCCCCATTTTTATGGCCAGTGTGCAATTATTGGTCCCCGACTTTATGGCCAGTGTGCGATTTTTGGTCCCCGCCTATATGGCCAGTGTTCAATTTTTGGTCCCCGACTTTATGGCCAGTGTTCAATTTTTGGTCCCCGTCTTTATGGCCAGTGTGCAATTATTCGTCCCCGACTTTATCGCCAGTGTTGAATTTCTGGTCCCCGACTTTATGGACAGTGTGCGATTGTTGATCCCCCATTTTATGGCCAGCGTTCAATTTTTGGTCCCCGTCTTTATGGCCAGCGTTCAATTTTTGGTCCCCGTTATTTGGGCCACCTTGCGATTTTTGGTCCCCGTCTTTATGGCCAGTGTGCAATTTTTGGTCCACGTTTTTATGGCCAGTGTGCAATTTTTGATCCCCGACTTTATGGCCTGTGTGCGATTTTTGGTCCCCGTCTATATGGCCAGTGTGCAATTTTTTGATCCCCGACTTTATGGCCAGTGTGCGATTTTTGATCCCCCATTTTATGGCCAGTGTTCATTTTTGGTCCCCGACTTTATGGCCAGTGTTCAATTTTTGGTCCCCGTCTTTATAGCCAGTGTTTAATTTTAGGTCACCGTCTTTATGGCCACTGTACGATTTTGGTCCCCGATTTTATGGCCAGTGTTCAATTTTTGGTCCACGACTTTATGGCATGTGTTGAATTTGTGGTCCCCGACTTTATGGCCAGTGTCCGAATTTTATTCCCCGACTTTATGGCCAGTGTGCGATTTTTGGTCCCCGTCTATATGGCCAGTGTGCAATTTTTCGGTCCCCGACTTTATGGCCAGTGTGCGATTTTTTATCCCCCATTTTATGGCCAGTGTTCAATTTTTGGTCCACCTTTTTATGGCCACCTTGCGATTTTTAGTCCCCGTCTTTATGGCCAGTGTTCTTTTTTGGTCCACGTTTTTATGGCC
>NW_026348201.1:395-599 GCF_001194135.2 Octopus bimaculoides | reverse complement strand
GATGATGATGAGGAGGAGGAGGAGGAGGAGGAGGAGGAGGAGGAGAAGAACAACGTTGATGATGATATGGTGATGGAGGTGATGGTGATGATAGTGGTGATGATGATGGTGATAGTGATGATGATGATGACGGCTGTAGTTGTGGCGGTGGTGGTTGTGGTGATGATGGTAATGATGATGATGATGATGATGATGATGATGATG
>NW_026348201.1:221-385 GCF_001194135.2 Octopus bimaculoides | reverse complement strand
TGATGATGATGATGATGATGATGATGATGATGAATGTGATGGTGGTGTTGGTGTGGTTGTAGGCGGTGGTTGTGTTGATGATGACGATGAAGAGGGTGACGACAATGGAGAGGGCTGTGAGTATGATGATGTTGACGATGTTGATGATGACGACGACAACGACG
>NW_026348201.1:0-211 GCF_001194135.2 Octopus bimaculoides | reverse complement strand
TATGATGATGTTGACGATGTTGATGATGACGACGACAACGACGACGACGATGTTGGTGATGTTGCTGATGCTGATGCTGATGCTGATGCTGATGATGATGATGTCAACGACTATGACGACGATGAAATGGATGATATTGAAAGCGGCTGCGACTGCGGAGGTAATGAAATGGAAAATGAGGATAACGTAAATTATAATTATGAGGGACATC
>NW_026348200.1:0-324 GCF_001194135.2 Octopus bimaculoides | reverse complement strand
ATATATATGAATATACGCATCTCGTATATATATATATATATATATATATGTGTGTGTGTGTGTGTGTGAGATGCGTATAATCATACGCATAAAGACATACATATATGGTCAGACATTGCGGACCAGTGTATGTCAAGCTGCAGCACTGTAGAATTGAAACCGTTACCAAGCGTATGCATAAGCATGAATATATGTGTGTGAAATGGGTCAATGTTTGCCTGGATAAACAGAGAGTTATCAATGGTGTGCTAATGTTTCTGCGTGTGTATGCGTGTGTAATGATGTGTTTTTTGTATGCTTGTATGTATGAGGTGAAGTGTGTGC
>NW_026348199.1:0-400 GCF_001194135.2 Octopus bimaculoides | reverse complement strand
TGAACTCAGAACGTAGCGGCAGACGAAATACCGCCAAGCATTTCGCCCGGAGTGCTGACGTTTCTGCCAGCTCGCCGCCTTTCTGATCATTAAGTGTGAGGACTATTGCCATAGTAACAAAGGCAAAAGCACGCAGAGTAAAGCCGCTTGTCACAGACTGACCTTGACCTTTGATGTGCTCGTGCACTAAGTTTTAACGTTCTAGCTTACTTCCGCTGTTTACAGCAGTGCTTAGAAATAACGTGTGTAACGTGTGGACGTCGCATTGAGTATGAAAGAGAAAGTGGACGTGGCGATACCTGCTCAGAAGTCGACGCAAAGTCGCAGCAAGTGTATGGAGAGGAGTGTATGTGGATCTATTTTAAAACGGGGGCACCAGTATTTTCTTAACGAAACACTA
>NW_026348198.1:0-341 GCF_001194135.2 Octopus bimaculoides | reverse complement strand
AGTAGTTTGTATCTAATGGCGGGAGGTAGTTTCACTACACATATATACATGCATACATTTGTACATACATTTATAGTATGCATACATGTAACTACGTAATTATTTATGTATACATATATCTGTCTGTGTGTGTACATATAATATTTATTTATATATATTATAGATGTATGTACGTACATACATACATACATACATACATACATACATACATACATACATACTATGAGTGGTTGTGTGGTAAGTAGCTTGCTTTCCAACCACATGGTCCCGGGTTCAGTCCCAATGCGTGGCACCTTGGGCCGACCAAAGCCTTGTGAGTGGATTTGGCAGACGGAAACTGA
>NW_026348197.1:0-276 GCF_001194135.2 Octopus bimaculoides | reverse complement strand
CATTTGTTTTTCCTTCTGTCATAACTACTTTATCTTTTCCTCCATTTTCTCCATTCACTAATCTCCTCTTTCTTTCTCTCTTTCGTCCCTTCTTCTATCTTCCTTCTTTAATTTTTTTTCTCTCGTTCTTCCTGACTTCCTTACTCCTTTCTTTTTCATTATTTCTTTCTATATTTTTCCCCCTTTCTTAATTTCCTTCTGTCTAATTTTCTTCCGTGCAATTCCTGAAACGTTTCACTCCATCTGTCTCACCATTATGTCCCATTGGCAGAATCG
>NW_026348196.1:0-275 GCF_001194135.2 Octopus bimaculoides | reverse complement strand
ATATATATACATATATATACATATATATATATATATATAAATATATATATTATTATTATTATTATTTAACTGAACGCGAAGCATCCTTTTCCAGGTATGTATATATGTACATGTATATATACACATATACAATGTATATATACATATATATATATATGTATATATACATATATATATGTGTATATATACATATATATATGTGATATATATACATATGTATATATGTATATATACATATATATATATACATAATATATATATACATATATATATAT
>NW_026348195.1:0-217 GCF_001194135.2 Octopus bimaculoides | reverse complement strand
TATATGTATATATATGTATATATCTATATCTTTGTATATATATGTATGTAAATACATATATATATATATTGTATTTATATATGTGCATGTATATGTGTATATATATGTATCTATATATATACATATATGTGTGTGCATATATGCATGTATGTATATATGTGTATATAAATATGTATATATATGTATATATAGATGTATATGTAAATATATATGTATA
>NW_026348194.1:17140-17802 GCF_001194135.2 Octopus bimaculoides | reverse complement strand
ATATATACGGTATGATGAAGTTATAAATTTACATATATTATATTAAAAACGTGTACATTAGGACAGGATAGAAATATATATATATATATATAATATACAAGTTAAGTTAAAAGTATACATCTACGGACCAGTTGTTTTTTACTTGTATGTTAACATATTGTATATGTCACTCTAAGCTTTTTATGTTTTCTATATGTTTATTCTTTCTTCTTTATGTATAACAAACATCCTGATGAAGGGAGTGTCTAATCTCTAATATGAGTACAACACCATATTAATAGACACATCCCAGAAACGGGGTACTACTCAAGCAGAGCGGACCCGAACGCGCAGTCGCGCGTCCGCGCTAGCTAGTCGTGAGTGGTAGATCCTACGAAAAGTGCACGCGAGCGCGCGTGCAAATGAATACATTTGTGCGCATGCAAATTAGTAAATAATTTCTTTTAAACAAAGTAAATAATTTTTTTAAAATTACTTTTTACTTTTCTAAACAACGTAGATAGGTAGAAGGAATAAAAATAACACACTATCTGTTTTTGTTAACTTCATACATTTTTTTTCTTTTAATTAAATTTTGTGAACAAAATAATTTTTATTTTCTAAACAACGTAAATAAATTTTAAAAAAGGTGCACATTGGGATTAGACACTGAGGGAAACTTG
>NW_026348194.1:15387-16902 GCF_001194135.2 Octopus bimaculoides | reverse complement strand
AATATGTGACCATTTCATGTTACCACATGATCCACTTTTATATTTCAGTCTACGTTTTATCCGTGACCAGAATGGGCCACATATCCGTGAAAATCGTAGTTCCTGGCTCCACATTTTCAATGATTGCAGCTTCTAACGTTTCGCGCGCACTTTACGTAGGATCGACCACTCACGACTAGCTAGCGCGGACGCGCGACAGCGCGTTCGGGTCCGCTCTGCTTGAGTAGTACCCAGAAACGGTCCGTAGATGTATACTTTTAACTTAACTTGTATATTATATATATATTTTTTCTATCCTGTCCTAATGTACACGTTTTTAATATAATACATGTAAATTTATAACTTCATCATACCGTATATGATCCAATGTTTGGAGGGATTGTCACCGATTTCAGCTCAAGATAAAAGCAAGTTTATTTCGTGCATTACAACAGCATAATGTGATAATGTACAGTACCAATCAGTTTCACGCTAAGGATTCAACAGAGTATTAAGTGAATAGATACATCTGGTTCATAGTTGCTGATGAAATAAAATGAGAAGGGAGTTCAGTTAAGAGTTATGTCCCTTGGTACCAAAAGATCGCCACTGGGGTGGTTACACTGTAAGTTGGTAAGAGTTTTCTGGAAAAGTTTGTAGGAAATGTGTGTCTCCTTAAGGTTTATGTTTGTGTGGAAATGGAATGTATGTAGTGTTACTGTATGTATAACCTTTGCAAGCGGTGTGACCATACACATCTGTGTTTGTTTGCGTGCTTTCTTTCTTTTATGTATTGGATAAATTTGTGGGGTCTTGATGTGTGCATATAGTGTGTGTGTAGAGGTACAATATGTGTGGGAGTTTATATTGGGGGTGGGGTGGTGGAAAAAAGTATGTTGGGTAGGTGTCCGCCGTGTTGGGGTGTGTGTTTGTGGGGCATTAGTGTATGCTCTAGTCAAACTCTTTGCCGGTGTTGGTGGGTCGAAGTTGATTGTAGTCATGATGGGGTACATAGATATGATAGGAACTACTTCCTTTCATGTGGGCAAGGACTAAAGATTTCACTTCTGCTATTCAGGTAAATGCCTGGGTGTTTGGTGGTTTCACTGTGGCTGGCCAGGGATGTGACGAATCGTCTTTCCAGAATCCTGAAAGAGGACCTGTGGTTATACAGGTGCCGCTTGAAGGCTGTCCCGGCTGATCTGACATATTTCTAGGCTAGGTTGTACTCACATTACTCGCACATTTTCAGTTGGCTCCATGCCTGGATATGCTGTTGTTGTTGGAGCTGCCATCGGTGCTGTTATTATTATGGGTCTGGTAATATTGCTGCAGCTGTTGTCATTGTAGTGGTCATCCCTGCCCGTGGCGTTGGTGAGACTGTTGCCAATGGTGATGTGGGTGCCATCATTGGTAATATTGGGCGTGGGGCCGGTAACCTCACTGGTGTTGCTGGTGTGTGCATGGTCGTCATCTCCGGCCATAGTACTGGTACTGGGGGTCGTTGGCGTCAGTGCTGTGTTTCTGCTGCTGTTG
>NW_026348194.1:13296-14925 GCF_001194135.2 Octopus bimaculoides | reverse complement strand
TTTTTTAGACGTTATCGTATTGTTTAAAAAAGATTTGGCTGCTATTTCCAATAGGCCAAGAGTCTACGTAAAAGTTTCGCCTTCATTGTCTTGCTATCTCCATGGAAACTGTTGCAACTTCCTGTATGTCAGCAAAAGAGTCTTTCGATTAGCTAAATTTACATTATTTTAAATATTTGTGACATTTTTATGATTAATTTCTTTAAAAAGAAAAAAATGAAATGGATGTATTTTTCGTCAGCAGCAAGCAATTTTTTTTTAATCTTCTTCATATATGTGTGTGTGTAAAATTTTAAAATTTAATTTGTTTAGTGTATAATTAATTACGAAATAATACAATTCTAAATTCTCATTTACTTAAAAAATGTATTATGAAGCGGATGAAAAACAAACCGATCTAAAGGCAACTGGCGGCATTGGGTTTGAGAGTATTAATCTCAACATAGGATCGTCCTTATTTTTTAATCAACTTTATGTAAACATACAATGAGTTCTGCAAGTAAGGTAAGATAATTTATGAATTAAATCTGAATATATATAATTCTTTTACGTTAGCTCCACTCTTGAAAAAATTATATAATTAAGGGTGATTTGCCATTGATCAAATCACCCTTAATTAAATAATTTTTAATCGGTCTTGTGCGATGAATATTTCTCACCCGTCGATATTTATAAATTCTTTCAAATGTTGGATTTGAGAAACACCACTTTGTTTTCTCTTACCGACAATGTTTGGAAAACAAAAAATTATTTAAAATGGTAATTTGGTCACGAGAAAAAATACATGTCTGGTTTTATTTGTATTTTAAGGGCATGCTTGATTATATATTAAAAATCATTTCTATGTTATATTTTAGGCTGTTATCTTTATAAAGGCGTGGGAATGACAAAGCATGGTACAAAATCCCGCCTTTTACAATGTTGACTTTTTCGAGTAATTTGTAACACTATATATTTGTTCTTGTATTCCTACACTTTTACTTGCATATTGCTAAATATTAACATACAAATACTATGTCGTACTAATTAAGATTTGTTTTAGAAAATATTTTAAAACCTTAATTGCCGCATCATTGTATTTTGGTTCCCATCAGCAGTTATCTCCCCTGATATGCATCCAGATACCGACGGCTTATTAGCAAAACTGATCTACTATCTATTCCGTCAGACTAAGATGTAGTTGTTACTTGAGATCTAATCTTGCTGCCTGATATGTTTCCTGTTGTGTAGTGTTGGTGATGCCTGATCGAATGACTCCTTAAGACCCCCATACCATATCCTTTGTCTGATTAACCCTTTGTTACCATATTTCTGTTGAAATACACTTCAACTAAGTTGTCATTATGGAGTTGGGGTTTGGAACTTGAAATTTTGATCGAAGGGTTTAAAATAATAATAATGATAATAATAATAATGAGCTTATCATATACAGTTAATAAAAATGTTTAAAACACAACTCATTCTCATAGGCAGCGCTTTATCGTGGTTTGCAATTTGATTCCTCCGTTGTCATTGGTTCTAGTGGTAGCCACAAAGAGGACCTACGAAGTGATCCAGTTAGCTAGTAATAACAACCTGATTTCCCTTAAAAGACTCTTTATTCTCTCACTCGCGTATATATATATATAT
>NW_026348194.1:12003-12865 GCF_001194135.2 Octopus bimaculoides | reverse complement strand
TATATATAAGCAACAAGGATATCCAGAGGTAATGCAGTACGATCACTTCACGCAACTCCATTTAATTGAACAATGCAACCATTACATCAATTTAAAAGCAGACCAATCCTCAGCTGCACAAAGACATAGAATTTAATTAAAATAAAACAGATGGACACAGTATAATTTTGCCTAAAATCTCCAAGTTACCCTTCCTTCCACTTAAAAGCTACTAAGTTATCAGGAAGATAACTTTTATACGGGGTCAGTTTTAATTTATAGACTAGTTTTATCAAATCATTGTATATCTACGGCTGGGTCTGTTAGGAGTAGGGCTGAGGGAGTCGACAGAAATCAGTGGGTATAGTTATAAAAATCAAGATTTATTCATGGGATTTGGTAAAGGAAAACTTAAATCAAGATGTTAGCTGACAATTAAGGGGGCTAGCCACTAGCATTGATAATGAAACGGTGGTGGTGGTGGGGATCTTATCATCTAGTACTACAGTTAAATATTTTAAGCAATACTGCTATATTGTATAAAGTTTAGGGTTATTCAGAGGATTATTTAAGAAGAATAATTATAATAAAAGGATAAAATGTTTTATGAATATTTTTGAGTATATACTCTGGTATATCATCATCATCATCATCATCATCATCGTTTAACGTCCGCTTTCCATGCTAGCATGGGTTGGACGATTTGACTGAGGACTGGTGAAACCGGATGGCAACACCAGGCTCCAATCTGATTTGGCAGAGTTTCTACAGCTGGATGTCCTTCCTAACGCCAACCACTCAGAGAGTGTAGTGGGTGCTTTTACGTGTCACCTGCATGAAGGTCAGTCAGGCGGTACTGGCAACGGCCACACTCAAAATGGTG